>NC_063170.1:72513616-72537114 GCF_023159225.1 Perognathus longimembris pacificus
GCATGAAAGTGTGTGGGTACTTCTGTATCTTGAATTCTTGGAAGTAGAATTAATAAGTTGAGTATGCATTTTAAAAAAGTTTGGTAGATACTGTCAAATTGTCCTCCAAAAGGATTCAAATACTTTTTTCCTATCAACAGAAAATGAGGGCTGAGAATGTGGCTTAGCAGTAGAGTGCTTGCCTAGCATGAATGAAGCCCTGGGTTCGATTCCTCAGCACCACATAAACAGAAAAAGCCAGAAGTGGTGCTGTGGCTCAAGAGGAAGGATGCTAGCCTTGAGTAAAAAGAAGCCAGGGACAGTGCTCAGGCCCTGAGTTCCAAGCCCTCAGGACTGGCAAAAAACAAAACAAAACAGAAAATGAGCTGCTTTGACCACTCCTCCCTTGGCATCCCTGATGCCTGTAGTGAACTGGAATACCAGGCTACTAGGTTTCTGGGCGGAAAGTTTCACAGAAAGTTCTAACACCTCCCAAGGGAATGGCAGGGGGTGTTCTATGTCAAATCACAAAAAGGCTAACTATTCTGCTGACATGGAGTTAATAATACAACAGCAGCTTGCCAGTAGTAGTGCACTTGCCTTGAATGTGTAAGGCCCTGTTTCTGTGACATTATTTAAAAAAAAAAATGGACTGGGAATGTAGCTTAGGAGAGTAGAGTAGGGTAGAGTGCTTGCCTAGCATGCATGAAGCCCTGGGTTCCATTCCTCAGGACCACATACACAGAAAAAGCCTGAAGTAGTGCTGTGGCTCAAGTGGCAGAGTGCTAGCCTTGAGCAAAAGAAGCTTAGGGACAGTGCCCAGGCCCTGAGTTCAAGCCCCAGGACTGGCAAAAAAAAAAAAAGTGCAAAAAATTACACTCTCCCCAGTACTCCTTGAGGGTCTTGATACCTCCTCTGAAGCATGGCTCCAGTGACCTCACTTCCCGCCTTCAATGACTTCACTTCCATTATGCCCTGTCTCTGAATGGTTCCACTCTTCCCCAACAGCACCTCAGCCTGAGGACTGAGCCTTCAACTGTAAACTTGGGAACATTTTCAAACCATAGCGCTCTTTCTTGCCTCCATGAATCTGTGGAAACAGGTTTGCTTTCCTACACAAAGTTAGAATGAGACTCATTAAATCTGTATTTTTTAGATCAAAAAGGAAAATACACAAATTTTACTGATAAATATAAGAAACACCTTAAACTGGACAATCGTACTTCAAAGGCTCGACGTTTCTATCATATTGAGTATGTCCTCCTGCCCGATGATGGAGAACTGAAAAAAATTGATCTAGTGGTATTTCCAGGAGTCGCCAAAGTGTTCCTGGACTCAGTAGTAAAGGTGCGTCGTATGTGTTTGGCCATGCATGGAATGAAGTGGTCATGGTGTTGCTATGAGTGTTCTGAAGCACAGGCAGCCTTGGAGCTGGCTAAAGTACAGAGTCCTGGGTCCACCCCAGACCTCCTGAGTGAGGAGTCTCAAGTCATCAAAAAATAGTAATTGCTTAGGTTACTTTCACTTTATTTAAGGTGTTAAAAAAAATTTTTTTTTTTTTTTGGCCAGTCCTGGGCCTTGGACTCAGGGCCTGAGCACTGTCCCTGGCTTCTTTTTGCTCAAGGCTAGCACTCTGCCACTTGAGCCACAGTGCCGCTTCTGGCCGTTTTCTGTATATGTGGTGCTGGGGAATCGAACCTAGGGCCTCGTGTATCTGAGGCAGGCACTCTTGCCACTAGGCTATATCCCCAGCCCAAAATTTTTTAACAGCTCTTTTTTTTTTGGCCAGTCCTAGGCCGTGAACTCAGGGCCTGAGCACTGTCCCTGGCTTCTTTTTTGCTCAAGGCTAGCACTCTACCACTTGAGCCACAGCGCCACCTCTGACCATTTTCTGTATATGTGGTGCTGAGGAATCGAACCCAGGGCCTCATGTATACCAGACAAGCACTCTTGCCACTAGGCCATATTCCCAGCCCCTTTTTAACAGCTCTTGAGATGTGTGTGTGTATGTATGTATGTATGTATGTATGTATGTATGGATGGATGGATATACACACACACACACACACAGACACATTTTCATGTGCCTGACTTTGCTGCTTGCTGTTCATAATAGTGACTTGGCTCTAGGTCATTGCTTGGAAATAACCATAAAGGACACTATTTACAGGTTCTTTCCTTCCTTCCTTCTTGCTTTCTCTCTCCCTTCCTTCCTTCCTGCCTGCTTTCTTCTTTCCTTCAATTCTTTCTTTCTTCCCTTCTTTCCTTCCTTCCTTCTCTTTCTTTTCTTTCTCCTTCCTTTCTTCTTTTTTCTTTCTCCTTCCTTCCTTTCTTTTCTTTCCTTCCTTCCTTCCTTTCTTCCTTCCTTCTTTTCCTCCTTTCTTTCGTTCTCTCTCTTTCTTTCTCTCCTTTTCTCTCTCCTTCCTTTCTTTTTTTTTTTGCCAGTCCTGGGGCTTGGACTCAGGGCCTCAGCACTGTCCCTGGCTTCTTTTTGCTCAAGGCTAGCACTCTGCCACTTGAGCCACAGCGCCACTTCTGGCCATTTTCTGTATATGTGGTGCTGGGGAATTGAACCCACGGCCTCATGTATACGAGGCAAGCACTCTTGCCACTAGGCCATATCCCCAGCCCCTCTTTCTTTCTTTCTTTCTTTCTTTCTTTCTTTCTTTCTTTCTTTCTTTCTTTCTTTTTCTTTCTTTCTTTCTTTCTTCCTTCCTTCCTTCCTTCCTTCCTTTCCTTTCTTTCTTTCTTTCTTTCTTTCTTTCTTTCTTTCTTTCTTTCTTTCTTTCTTTCTTTCTTTCTTTCTTTCTTTCTTTCTTTCTTTCTCTTTCTTTCCTCTCGCTCTCCTTCCTTCCTTCCTTCCTCTCTTTCTTTCTTTCATTTGTTTTACCTGAGAACCCCAGAGACCTGTGTGGACCCAATATAAAATGCTCATTTCCCACGGTGATCTCAGAGCCTGAAGAGAGGTAATCACAGAATCTAGCCAGTAGAGGGCAGTCTTCTGTCGCCATTGCTGGTGGGGTAGGCCACAGTTGCTGTCTGTGCAGGTCTTCCTACAATTAAGTTTCGGAATGGTGTTTTACACAGACAGTGAAGCCATGGCGAGAAGGTAACAAAATCTGGGTGTCATGGAGCCAAAGTTTCAATGTCAACATGACAAAGGAATTATTAAAGAAAATAAATTTTCACAAGATCACCTTGAGGCTCTGGGACACCAAGGACAAGGTTTCCAAGAAAGTGAGGTACTATCGTTTGAAGGCTGGTGGTTACTCGGAGGACACAGGATCTTTTGGTAAGTCTGTCATTTTTGTTTTGTTTAAATGTTTATGGAGTCTTCTGATTTCTCACTACAGAAATCTGAAATGCTCTACATGTTAAATAGCATCCCTGATGCCTCTAGGTGAAAATTCCACAATTGATTTCACCTGACTAATCAAAATGGAAGCACACACAAAATATTCTGTGAAATCATCTTAAGCTTATGTAAATAGTGTACATGCAGCATAAAGTAATCTCATGGTTAGACTTGGGCCTGTTTTAAAGATAGCTCACTTATGTATTCAAATGTTTTCTCTGAAAAAGCCCCAAGCATTTTAGGTGAGAGATTTTCATTTTGTGGTATTGGAATAAAGCCAGCCTTCTTTTACGTCTGTCCCCTAGTTTGCCCAGCATATGCATTGCTTCTTGTTTGGGTGGCATGCCATCCCCCTCGGCCGTGCTTGGGGAGCAAGAAGTTTCCCTTCGAGAGTCACGGTGACCAGCATCTGTGTGCCTCTATCGCCTTTCAGGATAATTTGTCCCAGGGCAGCCCTGACATGGATGGCCATTACTAGTCTCTTTCTGTATTATGTCCATTGGAAAAAACACACCAAGCAATATCAATAAACAAAAGAGAAAAGATGGGGGCTGGGAATATGGCCTAGTGGCAAGAGTGCTTACCTTGTATACATGAAGCCCTGGGTTCAATTCCCCAGTATCACATATATAGAAAACATCCAGAAGTGGTGCTGTGGCTCAAATGGCAGAGTGCTAGCCTTGAGAAAAAAGAAGCCAGGGACTGTGCTCAGGCCCTGAGTCCAAGGCCCAGGACTGGCAAAAAAGAAAGAAAAAAAGAAAAAAGAAAAAAGAAGGGCTGGGGATATGGCCTAGTGGCGAGAGAGCTTGCCTTGTATACATGAGGCCCTGGGTTCGATTCCTCAGCACCACATATACAGAAAATGGCCAGAAGTGGCGCTTGTGGCTCAAGTGGCAGAATGCTAGCCTTGAGCAAAAAGGAAGCCAGGGACAGTGCTCAGGCCCTGAGTCCAAGGCCCAGGACTGGCCAAAAAAAAAAAAAGAAAGAAAAGAAAAGAAAAGATGGGTTGGCATACAGCTCAGTGTTAGAGTGCTTTGCATGTGAGAGGTGCTTTCTTGTGGGGAGTTCTGTGCAGATAACAGGGTTTTAAGCAGCATCCTGGGCCTTTACTCACTGGACTTGAGTCAGCCTTCCAGCATAATAATGAAAAAAATTCCTCATAATACTGCCAAAATGCCCCCTAGCTGTGAATCTGAGGCAGGTTTTCTTACCTGAATGGAAGGAAAGACTCATGTCCTCAAAGCACGTTCTCCCTCCACCTGGCGTATTCCCATGCCCTTCAATGGGCTCACATTGGTACTCCAATGTGAGTGCCAGAGCAGAGATATCAGGAAGGCTTTATGGCTAAGGAGCAGTGGGAGCCAGGTCTGTAAGGCTGAATGGAACCAGGGCCAAAGGAAGGGGCATTCTGGGCTCTGCAGGGAGAGCCCGTGGCCTGAGTGCTCCTGAGACCATGGCACCTGCTTCTCCTCAAAGTCTGACCCTAGCCTAGTGTCACTGGTTCTTCCTTTATGTATGTTTTGACCACTAAAAGACTCATACATATTCACATCATAAGAACAATTCATAAGGACTTCAGAGAGCAGAAAGCAGAAATAATTCAAGCCGTCTGATGTCTACCTAGAGTCACTGTGACCAGCTTTTCTGTGAGTCTTTAGTCCTGTCTTTTGACACCTGTAGAGATATCTTACATACACTCTTGCTTCCTGAGGGTGCATAAGCACCCCAAGAGTCCTGCTTCATGTTATAGAGGATGGGAATTTGCTTGTTAGATCATGCCCTGGGGCCAGTGGTCTTGATGGAATGTCTTTACCAGAGTTAACATTTCATTTTGCTTCCATTTTCTTAGCCTCCTGGTTTCTCAATGCTGGGTGGAGAGGACATTCTTGAAACCCTCAAATCTGACTTTGCCTTTCCTTTGTTCTCACTGTTTGGCTTCCCTCTTCCCACCTGCCTGATGCTGTGCTTGGCCGATGCTCTTTGGTGTTCTCTGTGCAGCAGCTTCTCTTTACGCAATTCTGGCTCACCACACATGGGGATGGGTGGGTGAGGGTGGGTAGGAGAGTGGAGGTGGTATTTCTTCCGGTCTCTCTCTGCCACCATAGCCTGACTTTCCTATGTTACTACGGTGACACTGGCACTTCATTGCTCTGAGACTTCACAACTTCCCAGAGCCTTAGAGGAACAAGTGTGTCCTTCTGAGTCTGACTCTAAAGGCTTTTCATGGTTTTCTCCTCAAGGCTCTGATCCTTTTTCTGCTCCCACACCTTTGACCCCTTAGTGTACCTCCTGGTTCCTGAAGTCAGAGGGCTCTTCTTCATTCAAGTAGCAAGCCATGCTCTAGAGGATCTTGGTGTTCATATCTTTCTCCAAACATTTTATCTGCCCTTCAAAATGGAATGAAATTTCACTTCCTTTCCTGATCCATGCTCTGTGCTTCTTTCTTGTAGCTACCAGTATTTTCATTCATGCCTTCCCTCCCCTCTTTTTAAAATTTTTTTATTAATTTAATTTATTTATTTATTGAACACAAATTTTTTTGACAAGGTGTTGTGCAAAAAGGGTACAGTTACATAGTAGGGCAGTGTGTACATTTCTTGTAATATCTTATGCCCTGTTTTCCCTCCCCTCTTGATTGCTGTGAAGAGCCTGCAATATTCTATTGTTGATGAAAGGGAAGGTGGGTGGGGACAGTAGCTCTGGTGCAAGCCTGGCTTTGCCCCTCACTGGGGATAAGCTCCCATGTGGACCAGCTCTACCACAGGAAACTCACTTGTCAGGACCATCTAGCCCCTGTAGAACAGGGACATAGTGCCGTGTTCCTCATTGCAAGACAATGACTCCTGAAAAGTGTCACCTCAGTGCTCCATGGCCTCATTGACAGACGCCACTGCCAGCTGAAGTCAGGCATTATGGTTGCTCTTTTGAGTTTCTTGGTTGGGGGCAGCATCATACATCATCACCCCTGGAGGATGGCACCACACCTGTGTATCCACTGCCTCTTGTCCATCAGGAGGTAGTGACTGCCACACAATAGGGGTGCAATTGGTAGCTCTAATCCACTAAGCCAGTGGACCTTTGTTCTGCATTCTAGAGGAAGTAAGAAAGTTGGTTTTGAATCAGAAAAAGATGTCTGAAACCGATACTGAGAGAGTCAGCACTATCAGAGAGAAGGAACATCTGCCAGGATCAAAAGAAAAGGCAGAAAAGCACTCACAGTCTCAGCAAGGTAAGTAGATACAACTCTGGAAAAGCTGGGGACAGCATGCGTGGGCCACTTACTTTTGGCTGTTCATTCTTTTCTTGTATGTTCATAGCCTTACAAATAACCTTTAATGATGGTAGGAGTTAGATATGGTTTTTTTCTTTTTCTTTTTTTTGCCAGTCCTGGGTCTTGAACTCACGGCCTTATCACTGTCTCTGAGCTTCTTTTTGCTCGAGGCTAACACTCTACCACTTGAACCACAGCACCACTTGAGGCTTTTTCTATATATGTGGTGCTGAAGAATGGAACCCAGGGCTTCATGCATACAAGGCAAGCACTCTACCACTAGGCTATATACCCTAGATATGTGCTTTTAAAGACCCATTAATATAGAAAAGTAAAAGAAGGTGGGAAGAAGAACCATTCCATCACCAGTTACAATCTGCTTAACATTTTGGTTATATTATAGCAAATTTCTTTGATTTCATTCTTGGGCTTTTTTTTTTTTTAACACATGAGGTTACCCTGGATGCATTCAGCACTTCTGTATTCTGATATTATTAATGTGTCATCATAAGTACTTTCTTATCTGTTTATTAGAAGTGTTTTTGGTATTCTCTAATGTAAAAGTGCTAAAGTGAACAATGTCACATGTAATAAATTTATTTTTCTCCTCTGTGGGCACAATGCATAAAGTCATGTAAGAATATTCTTGCTCCCACTTAGATATTAACAATTCAAAAATTATTGTTACTGAATGTATACCATGTAGCAGGCTTTCTGCCTGCAGAGATGCATTACAGAAATGTGTAAGGGATCTCCTTTCTTAGAGAACTAGCATGGGACAAGAAATGTGGTGATATCTGCTAATATTACCAGGTTCTCATCAAGCAGACACTGAAATTTCTTCCAAGAACAGTGAAGAATATGAAAAGTCACTCAAAACGGATGATCTTTCCCCATTTCGGTAAGGATGGACCATGTCATTTGGGGAGATGGGAGCTCTTGTGTTGGTCCTACTCTGAGTCCTGTACTTTTGTTTATTATTAATAATATTAATTATTACTTTGCCAGTCCTGGGGCTGGGACTCAGTGCCTGAGCACTGTCCCTGGCTTCTTTTTGCTCAAGGCTAGCACTCTATCACTTGAGCCACTGCGCCACTTCTGGCTTTTTCTGCTTATGTGGTGCTAAGGAATTGAACCCAGGCTTTATGCATGCTACACAAGCTCTTTACCATGAAGCCACATTCCCTGCCTTATTATTAGTCTTTTTTTTCAATTTTTTATTATCAAACTGATGTACAGAGAGGTTACAGTTTCATACGTTAGGCATTGGATACATTTCTTGTACTGTTTGTTACCTTGTCCCTCATACCCCCCTCCCCTATTATTAGTCTTTGTAATTTTAACACTTCTGGATAAGTTGAATCCAAGCAAATGAAAGGACTAGGGAGGGAAAGGGAGGTTTGTATTTGCATGTATGTGTTAGGTATTGTACTTTTTTATTTTATTTTATTATAAAGATAGTGTTCAGACAGGTTGCAGTTATATAAATAAGGAAGTGAGTACAATTCTTGTTGAACATTGTTACTCCCTCTCTTGTTTTCTTCCATTTTCCCTCCCCCTATTGTACTTTTTGTCTGTGTCATTTTATCTCATTTGAGTTTTGTAATGACTATTTAAAAATAATGAAATACTTTATGTCATCTTTCCATAACTAAATCCTGAAATGTTAGCAAATTATTACACTCACATATCTTGTAATTCCTTTTCACACAATAGGCACATTCATACCAAGTCACATGTCAATTTAAAATGGTCAACACAACAGAAATTCTTTTTTTTTTTGGCCAGTCCTGGGCCTTGGACTCGGCCTGAGCACTGTCCCTGGCTTCTTCCCGCTCAAGGCTAGCACTCTGCCACTTGAGCCACAGCGCCACTTCTGGCCGTTTTCTGTATATGTGGTGCTGGGGAATCGAACCTAGGGCCTCGTGTATCCGAGGCAGGCACTCTTGCCACTAGGCTATATCCCCAGCCCCTCAACAGAAATTCTTAACAGATGTACTTCCCATAAAAGAGGGTCAGTGCATCAGATTGCCTGCCTCAATCCATGGCAAACATTAGAATTTCATTTTAGAGGTTTAATATTGACATTTACTATTTAATATATTGACATGTTTTCATAAATCATCAACAGGTAGCAAGCAAAGGGCACAGACATTTTTTTCTTCTGGCCATGGTGCTTAAACTCAGGGCCTGGGTGCTGTCCCTGAACTCTTTTGCTCCAGGGTAATACTCTATCACTTTTTTTTTTTTAGCTAAAATTTTCTTTACTGAAAATTAATTTTAAAATTAAACATTACTGGAGGAAAGTCAGAATTATAATGACCTGGCAATTGCTTCCAATGGAACAGAGTTTAGAATTAGACTTCCACATCACATTTAGTCTATGCTGGTAAGGCTCACCATCAGCATAAGGACAGGTGTCTGAAAAGGTTGAACCAGTTGGGAGAATTTAAACAACCAGTTTCTGAATCCATGAAACACAATATTTTCTTCATAGTATTTATAAATATATCATATAATACTGTTTCCTTTATGTCGTATACTAATATGGTGTTGTACAACAAGCATAATGCCATCTGATTCTTACAAAAGTGAAACATTTTAAACAAGTCAGTGAAATAAATGGTAGTTACCTGCTTTTAGGTATTCAGTTTGTAAAACAAGTTTACTTTCCTTTAATCAGTTTTGCATAGCAACAAAAAAGTAAAAATCAAACAGGAATTAAAATGGCTAAATATACAATAAATTGTTATTCACGGTGACGTGCAACATAGGATGCACTATTCTATCCTTGTTTTTTGTTTGTTGAATTTCAAAATAACAAGCACTTGTTTTCTGCTGGTTCACAAAACAGCATAATAACAAACAACAATCAAGGAAAATGTAATGTAGGTATTAACTGACATTAACAAACTATGTCCCAAATGCTTCTATCCACTGCAGAGTATTTCCAAATCCAAACAATGGTTACTGAAACCACTTCACATCTTTCCTGTATAGGAAGAAGATCTTGCCCTGCTTTCCCAGAATCCAATTCTTTACAGAAACAATCTTTCTTTTCCATTAATGCCCACATGACTATCACATATAGCTCATATTTTATCATTTTATTTTATTTTATTTTTATTTTTATTTTTTTTTGGCCAGTCCTGGGCCTTGGACTCAGGGCCTGAGCACTGTCCCTGGCTTCTTCCCACTCAAGGCTAGCACTCTGCCACTTGAGCCACAGCGCCGCTTCTGGCCGTTTTCTGTATATGTGGTGCTGGGGAATCGAACCTAGGGCCTCGTGTATCCGAGGCAGGCATTCTTGCCACTAGGCTATATCCCCAGCCCTTATCATTTTATTTTACTCACCATTCTTGTTATTGCTTTGTGACCTCATTTTTTGAACTTTGTCTTTGTCTTCACTATTACTAAGTTCTTTAGTGTGGAATTGTGGGTTTTTGAGAAATGTTGCATTCTTTATTCATGAATTTAGTGGATTTTTTTTTTTGCTGGGATTTACACATCTGAGACCAAATTTTGGTAATTTTTTTTTGAAATCCCATGTCCTTTTAGTTGGTGATTTCTTGCAGTTTCCTTAAGACTGGAAAATGACTGTGTGGTTTTGTGTTTTCCTGTTACTAAGTTAAAGGAATACATCTCTGTTTCAATGCTCAGAACATCACTTATAAACTACTTATTGGTCAGTAGTCCTAGGTGGTTCCTTTGTGTATTTAATTTGAGAAGCATTGGGTAAGAGGACCGTGATCACATTTTAAAAATCTGTTGTAATTTTGTGTAGAAAATAGATTCTCAGATCTGGCCCCTGCACATTTCATGTCCATTAACTTTTCTCTCTGGATTTTCCAGAAGAAGTACTTCCAGAACAACCACTTCATTGGCAGGAACAGCCACGTTGGATATTAAGGAATTAATTGAGAGAACATCATTAAGTAGCTTAACAAACATATCAGAAAAGCATAAGTCTCAAAGTAAGTTAATATAAATTTTGTGTGTGTGTGTGTGTGTGTGTGTGTGTGTGTGTGTGTGTGTGTACATTGTGAGTGGTGCTTGACCTCAGGGCCTCACACTCTTGCTCAGCTCTTTCTGCTCAAGGCTGGTGCTCGCCCATGTGAACTATACCTCTAGTTCCCATGATGAGATGTTGAATTTTCTTTTCTCCTGCCTCCCATTTCCTCCTCTTCTTCCTTTTCCTCCTCCTCTTTTTTATTCTTCTGGCAAGTTCTTAGTATGTGGCTCCTTGAAATTTCATACTATAAATTTGGAAAATCTTTTAAAATTCAGGATACGTCAGTAAGATTTCTTAGGCTTCCGACTGAAATGGCAGATACTACAACACATGCGCTCCTCCACCCACTCACTCACCTATCCTTTTCCTCTCATCCACTCCACTCCACCAGTGTTGCTGGGTATCTGATCCATAAGGTCATGCCTATGGACACATGAAGATTTCTAATGTCTAGGGGAAAGTTTCAGTTGAACAGTTACAACTGTATGTGACAGCTGATGTTTTACGGGCAGTTACCTGGTTGGTTGGGGTTATTGAAAGACTTCCTGAATGACAAGAAATGTCTTGCTTCCTTTGTGGCATGAAGGACACCCCAAATGGTGGGGCCTGTTCTTGCATAAGCATGTAATCTTAGTGACAGACAGTCACGAGACAAGAGTCCTCCTTGTTCTCAGCCTAGATTCCCCTCACCAGTTTCTCAGTAGTGGTTGGTCCGTAATGGGAAACCCATAGAGCTGTGTGTGTACCGGGAACACCTTGAGATGGGCTTCATACAGGGAAATGGCTTCCTGTTTTTAAGGTCTGTGATGACAAGTCTATACTTTCACATCTAAACACCTCTCAACTCCTTTGAATTTCTTCTTTCCAGATTAAGTAGCATCATTCATTTAAAAATGTGCTTTAGGGGCTGAGAATGTGGCTTAGTGGTAGAGTGCTTGCCTAGCATTCATGATGTCCTGGGTTAGACTCCTCAGCACCACATAAACAGAAAAAGTTGCAAGTGGTACTGTGGCTCAAGAGGTAGAGTGCTAGCTTTGAGCAAAAAGAAGCCAGGGGGCTGGGGATATAGCCTAGCGGCAAGAGTGCCTGCCTCGGATACACGAGGCCCTAGGTTCGATTCCCCAGCACCACATGTTGAACCTGGGTAACTGCAGTCGAAATCAGGACACGGGGGATGCAAGGCGAGTGAACCAATGCATACTTTGTTCCAAGAGGGCCAGGGTTTATATAGGGTTAGAAACCAATTTTACAATTACAGGGTAAAAGATCAATACAGCATGACATTTGTCTCAAATACAAAAGTGGAGGAAATTTCCTACTGTGAGGGCAGGAACTTGGTACAAATGCCTTTCTAATTACAGGAGGTAGTGACTACAAAGATTATAGATATCAAAACAAGGAACTGTATACAACCGAGGTAGAACTAATTATCTCCTAGCTATTATCTCCTTAAGGCTAGATAACATTAATCTTGACTTCTCCAAATACTTGTGAAATAACAGTGAGGAGACTTTCCTGTTTACAGTGAGAATCTAGTGAGGAGACTTTCCTGTTTACAGAGATAATCTAACACTAAAGGCAGCTGGTCTAGCAAGTCTCCTAAGAGAGACTTGCTAAGTAGGGGGAAAAAGGAGATTCTCGCAACAACTGGTGGCTTCCTTTGGCCCACAAACACCAGAAACTCCTTTCTGGGAATGTGTTCCCAAGGGCCTATTAGTGTGCTAATGAGGCATCAGAGTAACCGTGCCGGGGCTAAATTTTTCCACTGGTTGGAGACTTTAATTCTCCAACAACCACATATACAGAAAACGGCCAGAAGCGGCGCTGTGGCTCAAGTGGCAGAGTGCTAGCCTTGAGCGGGAAGAAGCCAGGGACAGTGCTCAGGCCCTGAGTCCAAGCTCCTGTACTGGCAAAAAAATTGCTTTAAGGCGGGTCACCAGTGGCTCACACCTGTAATCCTAGCTACTTAGGAGGCCGAGATGTGAGGATTGCAGCTCAAAGTCACCTCAGGCAAGAAACTGTGAGACTTTGATCTCCAATTAACTACCAAAAAGCCAGAAGTGTGGCTGTGGCTCAAGTGCTTGAGGGGTAGCTTTGAAAAAGCTCAGGGACAGTGCCCAGGTCCTGAATTCAAGCCCCAGGCCTGGCACACCCCCTCCTCCCCCCCCCCCAAAAAAAGTGCTTTCAGTACTTTAATGAGATTTTTAAAATATTGGTTTTATTTTGAAATAAAGGAAAATTTGGAAAAGGAAAATTTCTAGAGAAAGGTAGCAACTATGTACCCACAATTTAGGCATTAAATTTCACTATACTTCCCAGTTTCTTTTTTCCTTTTCTTTTTTTTTTTTTTTTTGTTGTTGTTGTTGTTGATTGTGGAACTTGAACTTATGGCCTAGGTACTGTCACTCAGCTTGTGTGCTCAAGGCTAGTGTTCTACTGCTTGAGCCACAGTTCCAGTCCCAGGTTTTTTGCTGGTTAAATGGAGATAAGAGTCTCACAGCCTTTTTTATCAGAGCTGGCTTTCAACCATGGTCCTCAAATTTCAGCCTTCTGAGTAGCTAGGATGATCGGCATAAGGCATCACTGCCCAGCTCTTTTTATCTTTCTTTTTTTTTTTTTGCCAGTCCTGAGCCTTGGTCTCAGGGCCTGAGCACTGTCCCTGGCTTCTTTTTGCTCAAGGCTAGCACTCTGCCACTTGAGCCACAGTGCCACTTCTGGCCATTTTCTATATATGTGGTGCTGGGGAATTGAACCCAGGGCTTCATGTATACGAGGCAAGCACTCTTTGCCACTAGGCCATATCCCCAGCCCTCTTTTTATCTTTCTTAAAGAAAAGAGGATGTTAGAATGTAAAGTGCCCCTTCTATCTTGTCCTTTGAGGAGCATGCCCTTTCCTGACATCAAAGTCGATGTGCCCCATCTTACTTTGCAAACAAGTATGCACTGACTTCTGTTTTAAGAGGGGTAGAGACAGTTTGATACTTCATGTGCATTCCTGCAGCTTGCTTTTTATATTTCAATTCATTTTTCTGTTGGTTTTAAACTTGTCTTATTGATCTGAACAATGATCTGGAGGTTCCTTGGAAAACTAAACATAGATCTTCCCTATGACCAGCCCGCCATATTGCTCCTAGGTATCTACCCAGATCATGATCCAGCAAACCACAGACACTTGTACATTCATGTTCACTGCTGCACTATTTGCAACAGCCAAGTTATGGAAGCAGCTCAGATGCCTTAATCAATGAGTGGATCAAAACAATGTGGTGCCTGTACACAGGAATTTTACACAGCTATTAGAAAGAATAATATATCATTTGTAGGGAAATGGATGGAGCTAGAAAAAAATCATGCTATGTGAGGTAAACCAAGATCAGAGAGACAAAGAACACGTTTTCTATCATATGTGGAAGCTCGATCTAAAATACACTGGGACACAATAAAATCTACAGGACTCTAGGCATTCACACACAGTGAGACCAAAGGAGGGCACTCAGGGAAGGGACCCAAAGGCACAGTGGCCATGCGCATCTGATCATATAAAATAATATTTATTGAAATGAATTCCGGGAAATGGAAACAAGAGCGTTTTTTATTCTTTGTTTCTGTTTTTTTTTTTTAAATTTTCTTTTTGTCTTGTTTGTTCCTTTATCTGTCTTTGGGAAGATAAGGGAGGGGACAGAAATGGAGGGACAAATGCAGCAATGGTACTCATTGGACACTGTAAAAAATGAACTATACAAGCTATGAGTGGAGATGGGAGGAAAAAACTGGAAGGTTTGACATTGTACAAAAAGAAATGTATTCTTCACCTGACTTATGTAACTGTAATCCCTCTATATATCACCTTTATAATAACACTAAAATTAAATTTTTTAAAGCTTGTTTTATTGAGCTTCAGGCTTTGTTTTTACATCGTAGGGGTTATTACATGGCACCAGTTATGTGTAACTCTCCCAGATACAGGTACGTGTATCACTGGACTTGGCATGGGGTCTCTTGCTCTGAATACATTCTTTAAATCTTCTTTCCTGGTTTGTGTTTTGGCTAAAGACTCAGAAATCCTCCTTGCTCAATTGTCAGTATAGTCTCTGAGACATCTGTCTGTGATTTGCCCTTTCTTTAGTCTGGAATTCATTTCATAGATGGAATCAGCTTCAGTGGACAGTCTTTATGATTTACTTGCAAGTCCATGCTTGCCCATTGACCTAAAATGCCTTCTCTGGCATTTGTTCAGTTCTCCTCTGTGTGCCTTAGACTTTCTAGTCTGTTCTTTTGGCCTGTATGCTACTGAACCAAACATCACTGTCTTTTCTTCTTGAGCTCAGATTGGTGTTTCACTGAGTGTTTGTGTATCTTTACACATTTTATCTTCTCAACACTGTGGAAAGTGAATGCCGCTCACTGCTCCCATTTGACAGATTTAGGTAGCTGAGGATTGGAATGAGTAAGTCCAGACCCACTTGCTGTAGAAGGATAGGGCTCAGTGCCTGAGCTGCCAGCCCTGTGGCTGAGTTGCCTTGGGAGAAAGCACAGAGTCTGATGCACTATCGTCAGTGGTGAGCCTGGGCCTACCTGCCTGTTCTCGAATGGTCTCTGTGATGAGGACACAGTCTCCAAATGTCCACGTGTAGCTGGCAGTTGGTCTGCGTATGCACTTCTGTGTCAAGGGAGAAGCAGCAGACCAAAAGAAACCCTGACGTCTAGGCTTCTGGAGACTTCCCATCCAAGCCTTCTGTAGTCTGTAGAACGTCATGGATTACAGCCAGATGAACCTCTGTTAAAATTTGTTTCCTTTCTTTCCCTTTGAAAGGAAAAGATTCAGAGTGGAAGAGGAAATACCCACAGAAAGGGAAGAAATCTCGAGCAGAAGATGACATAGAAGCTAAGTTGGCAGAAGCCTGGGAGCAGAGCACCTTCTCTCTGCAGCTGGCAGTGATGCCGCTCCTTGCTGGTAGCTAACACATTCTCTGCAGTTCTGCCTGTCTTGCCACAGGAGACTAGATGTCCTCACCTGGGATGCTCATGTTGCCAAGCCCCTGTTGTGTTCCCCTCCCTCCATCCTCACTGTCCCTTCAGATATGTGTGGGTATTTGTCTCCAAAGGACAGAGGAAGAAACAGAGGCCCTGAGAGGTTACGTACATTGCCCAAGATAACACAGCTAGTAAGTGTAAAGTGAGGATTTGAGCTCAGGTCTGTGTGATTCTAAAATTCAAAGAAATTTGCTTGAGCATGTAAGTTCTATGACTTTATTTACTAAATAAGATGCTTTTGGTGAATACTTTACTACAAGGTTTCACAGAAGTCTGTAGTAAAAGGCATGAGGAAAGGGAAACTATTTTTTTCTGAGCATTTATTAGGTGCCTGTCACTTTACATATGTGAGATTATTGTCTCATAAGAAACTCTCATTCTCTCATTGACCCTGTGGCAGTAGAGCTGTGAGCAAAGCTTTTCATTGTCATATTCAGAGAGGTTAGTAACGTACTCAAGGCTATTCAGGTCAGTGGAAAATGAGGATTGGATTCTTTTGCTTATATTTAATCACAGTTTATAGGCTGGGTTTTCTTCATTTTGGTAAGCAGTAAGATTCCTTTTTTGCCAGTCCTGGGGTTTGAATTCAGGGCTAGCGCTCTACCACTTGAACCACAGCACCACTTCTAGCATTTTTCTGTATGTGTGTTACTAAGGGATAGAACCCAGGGCTTCTTGCATGCAAGACAAGCACTGTACCATGAAGTCACATTCCTAGCCCCAGCAATAAGATTTTTACTATATGAATCCATTTTATATTTTTTGCAATTTTTTTGTAAAATTATTTGATTTCTTTTGTTCAAAGAGGAGTAATGTTTGTGTATGTAAAAGCCTTGTTTTAGAGAAAATATTTTGAATATCTTTTGGGCTATTTACTGGCAGGCAGGATTGGCAACTACTGCTATCTGGTCTGAAGAGGTGTAGGTTCTGATGTTTGAGCTGGAACCTCCTGAAACCCCATTGGGTCAAAGCCTAATCCATTTCATTGCACAGCTTTCTCTGTGCTCATAGCTGGTGCTCTGCCACTTGAGCCATACCTCCAGTTCTGGCTCTATGTTGGTTAACTGGGTATAAGAGTCTCTTGGATTTGTCTGCCCCTGGCTGGCTCTGAACCATGATCCTTATATCTCAGCCTCCTGAGTAGGTAGGATTCTAGGCCTGAAACAATGGCACCCATTCCAGAGTTTTATTTTAAGGATCATAGGAGAGATAATATGTGTAAACCACTTTGCATGAGTCCCTGCACATAACAGAACGGAGTGAGGGTTGGTAGGCAGTAGCACCTGCCCCACTGAAACATTGGATGGGCCAGTGCTGGGCACTGGGACTTCAGCAAGGAAACCGGAAAGATACCTATTTCTACACACGGATGATAGCTGATGGTCATAAGCTGGAAATGACTTGATTAAAACTGCACTTTAAATTTTATTTAATGTTAATTAATTTAAGTTCTAATCGCCCTATGGTAGTGGGTGGCACAGTCTAGGATGGAAGTCTTAAATTGCATGGAGTACACACCTCTGAGCCTGCCTGTGGTGGTCCAGAATAAAGGGCTAATGATGCATTTCTTCTCAGGATGGCACACTGTCGTAAGTCGTGGCAGTGAGAAGTCTGCCAACATTTTAGATTGCTTTTTGAGTTTAGAAACAGAGGTTCCCATCATGACAGAGGAGCAAAAGCAGGACCTAAACCCCCTAACCATAAAGATCAAGTGTGCTTCCTGCCTTCCTTCACAGCCTGTGCCCATGCAGGATCTAGAGGTAAGAACAAGCTGGACCCCTGGGTGAAGAGCAATTTTTGCATTTTGTCTCTAACCCTCCCAGTGGCTGGGTGCAAGAAAAGTTGCTTATGAACACTTTGTCACTCAGGATTCCACAGAAAACATGAGAGAGATAAACTCCTGAGACAAGGAGCCATGGAATTTCACAGGTTCTTACCTACTAACTTCTCTTCAGAAAATGGTGGCTTCTCTGTTAAAACAGCAGCTATCTAGGTACTCATGAACCAGAGAGATTCAGAGCTACGGCTCATTCCTTTGTTCTTGTCCTGGTTGTATTTGTGTCTTGGACTCCTGTTCCTCTTTTTTTGCTTGCTCTTTTGTTTTGTTGGAGTACATCCGCCAGTAACTTCATGAGAAAAAGTCAATGGAATACTCGCCCAACCCCCTTATTTTTTCACATGTCTGAAAATATCTTTGCTTTGCCCTCACACTTGGTAAATATTTTGGCTGATTGTAGAACCACAAGTTAAAAATAATTTTCTTTCTTTTTTTTTTTTTTTGCCAGTCCTGGGCCTTGGACTTAGGGCCTGAGCACTGTCTCTGGCTTCTTTTTGCTCAAGGCTAGCACTCTGCCACTTGAGCCACAGCGCCACTTCTGGCCATTTTCTATGTATGTGGTACTGGGGAATTGAACCCAGGGTTTCATGTAGGGGAGGCAAGCACTCTTGCCACTAGGCCATATTCCCAGCTCTTCTTTCTGTTTTAAAGGTCTGAGGATCGTGGTTCAAAGGCCACTCAAGCAGAAAGGTCTATGAGACTCTTACCTTGAATTAATTACCAAAAAAGCCAGAAGTGGAGCTGTGGCTCACGTGGTAGAGTGTTAACCTCAAGAAAAAATGGTCAGGGACAGTCCCTGGGTCTCAAGCTCAAGCACCACAATTAGCACACACACACACACACACACACACACACACACACAAAAGTCTCAATCTCTGCCTTTATTTAACATAACCCTAATCTAGTTATACATAACCAATTGCTGAAAAAGAAGGCTCTGCTGTTGCTGTTTCTTTTTCTTTCTTTTTTTTTTTTTTTTGGCCAGTCCTGGGGCCTTGGACTCAGGGCCTGAGCACTGTCCCTGGCTTCCTTTTGCTCAAGGCTAGCACTCTTGAGCCACAGCGCCACTTCTGGCCATTTTCTGTATATGTGGTGCTGGGGAATCGAACCCAGGGCCTCATGTATACGAGGCAAGCTCTCTTGCCACTAGGCCATATCCCCAGCCCTGCTGTTTATTTTTCTATGTCTTATATATTTTGTTTCTCTACTCCTTTTTTTTTTTTTGCCAGTCCTTGGCCTTGGACTCAGGGCCTGAGCACTGTCCCTGGCTTCTTTTTGCTCAAGGCTAGCACTCTGCCACTTGAACCACAGTGCCGCTTCTGCCCATTTTCTGTATATGTGGTGCTGGGGAAACGAACCCAGGGCTTCATGTATAAGAGGCAAACACTCTTGCCACTAGGCCATATTCCCAGCCCCTCTCTACTCCTTTATTAATAGTATTTGTGTGTTTAGCTGATATTTCATAGGGTATCCTGTAGGATTCACCCATGCTCACATGGGAACTGTAGTCATTGTTTTCATTTCCTGCTGCATTCTAGTTTTCTGTCCTTTTGCCTGAAGCACACATGTGAGTGGTTTCCAGATCTCTTCACCTTCCATGATGCCATGAATATTCCTGTACATAGTTCCGTATGTGCTTTGCAGGAGTGCCTCTGTGATGATGGCTTTCTGCCATAGTCACATATTGAGTCCCTTGGAGGCCCTGACCACAGATTTATGGACTCCACTGTTGATTACAAAGTCTTTGCCCCGAGCTTGAAGCACACACACCTCTCTGCCTTCTGTGTCTGCTTCTTCCTGTTTTCCACACTCTCTGAAACCTTAGCCTCCTTGCAGTTATCCTTTTCTCCTTGTGACTGCTTTCAGCTTGGAAACCTATACCATGCTGAAAGAGGCTCCTGCCAACGTCCAGATGCATGTCAGGAAAATAGCAGATTAACTTTTGTAGACATTAGACATTTTTTTGTGCTGCTGGTGATAGGACCCAGGGTATCCATCACTCTGGGAATGTGCTCTCCTGCTTATTCACACACCAGTGGAATTATTTTCACAAAAACCTGCTTATCTCCACCTTTTTGTGCCTAGCCTTAGGACAGGAACCAGAAACACAGGATCAAACAGACACATGACCTATGCTTTTGGCTCTTGCAGTCTGGATGGAAAACAATTCTGAGTACCCATGCCAAGTCTTTCTTGTGCCAGCCACCATCTTGAGTGTGTTCATGTACACTGTGACTGGGCCTGCACTGGCTTCACAGTGGGGGCTCCCTGTGGGCATCAGGCTATGGGGCTGTGGGTAGCAAATGGGGTGTGCCCATGCTGGGCATTTTCCTCCTGAGTGCCACCTGCTATCACTTGCTGTCTTACAGAGGCTGTGTGAACCTGTGTACTGCAGGTATCAGTTCTACAAGACTCCAGTTCACAAGACAAAGGGGGAGCAACACGGAACCCATGTCTATTTCCAGGACATCAATGTCATCTTCCTTGGAGCCATCCACCCCAGTGACCTGAGGGAGTACCTGCAGGGCCCCCCTATGGTGGTAGAAGTTCATGACCGAGACTGGAAGTCAGAAGAGTATTCTCACAAGCTCACTCCATTTGGGGAGAATCCTCTGGATCCATACATCAACCTCCAGACTCTCATCTCTTCTACAGAGACAGAGAACAATCCTTTCACATCCCAGAATAAGGCATGGGACCCTTATGGGGTTGCCCAGGTCAGCTTTGCTGACCTGCTCCTTGGCCACAAGTACCTGAACCTGGTTGTCCCCATACACAACTGTGAGCCTAAGGGCACAAGCCACAGCCAGGCCATCAGGAGCAGAAAGTCTGTGGGGTCCCAAGTCCCCACAGATGTCCTCCAGGTCAGCCCAATGCCCATGGGCAACTACCTGGAGGCCAATTCTCTGCTCAAACTGCGAGTGGACGTTGCAGTGCCCTTGAGTGTTGGAGTCAAAGCCTCTGAGGCAGACCTCACGGCCACCCGGTTTGGTCGCATTGTTTTTGTGTTTGACTCCGGGAAGCGAATCCTCCTGCAGAACTTGCTGCAGGATATCACTGTCATCAATGCCAAGGCCCTGGAGCTGGACCTGTACCCCACCGAGACCATCCAGCAGATCCTGTCTGCCTTCAAGATGCGGGTGAAGGTCCAGGACAAGCAGGATATGGATCTGCTCACTGGCTTCCACCTGATGGACGGGAAGGTCCACCTTCTCATCCTGGAAGGCCTGGCAGACCAAGGCTTGAAGCAGCTGTGGGAGAAACACCAGAGTAGGCAAGTGATTCCACTACTTCTCAGACAGGAAAGTGTTCTGGTTGTAAATGAAGTAAACAGTCTTTGAAGGCCAAGATTACAGTTAGTGTCTGAGAGAGAGATTCCGTTCTCCTTAAGAGTTTATTATCAGGGGCTGGGAATATGGCCTAGTGGCAAGAGAGTGTGCCTTGTATACATGAAGCCCTGGGTTCGATTCCCCAGCACCACATATACAGAAAATGGCCAGAAGTGGCGCTATGGCTCAAGTGGCAGAGTGCTAGCCTTGAGCAAAAAGAAGCCAGGGACAGTGCTCAGGCCCTGAGTCCAAGCTCCAGGACTGGCAAAAAGAAAGAAAGAAAGAAAGAAAAAAGAGTTTATTATCAGCTATGTGTCAGGGCTCAGGAATGGTACCTGGTAACAAGAGGAATTTTTTGCCTTTGGTTGTGGTGGAGAATTGAGCCATATATGTAAGATCTGGTGATTCAGAGAATGAATCTTGCCTTCAGACTCTGAGCAAGGGCTGCCTCGGCCACTCAGGGAAGAAAGCTCAGTATTAGTTTTTAGTATTAGTTCAGCCCAGGAAATATAGATGTCACTATTATGATGCCAGTGGGGATGTTGAGGTGGTAGGAAGCCGATGGTCCCTGGTGGCCTTTGGAGTCACTGGGATGGGTCCTGGAGGTTCTGTGTCTGAGCAGCTGCTCCTTATGTCTTGCCTTCTTGAGTTTTAGTGGTGTGATAATTTTTTCCATGACAATTTGGAAGCACCCACATTTGAGTAAATAGGGTTCCCCTCTTTAGTAGGAAGAATCCTCATTTGTCCTGAGAGGTCACATGTCCCAAGCCACATGTGCTGGCAGCTAGGAATCTAGAAGAGAGTATTTTTGCCCAAGGTGGGTATCAGCACTGTGGAGACTTGTCCTGATTTGCTGATAAGCCAACAGGTACCAGAGGGAATCTGGCCTATGTCTAGGCATGTGCTCAGGACACACAAAAACTTGTACACAAATGTCATAATACATGGGAGTCATAATATATTATCGGTAATCAGGAACGGAAACAACCCAATTTCCATCAAAGGATTAGCAATGCATGATTTATTCATAAGATACACTATTATTCAGTCAGAAAAATTCAAGTATTGAGACACTTTAACATGCCTCTACCTTGAAAACATGCTATGTAAAGAAGCTAGGCACAAAAGGCCATCTGTCATGTTGTTATTAGAATCTTAGGTTTGTGGTGCTCCCCACTCTACTAAAGTCCTGAGAGACAGAAGTTGGTGGAAGGAATCAGTTTTATTCCAGGCCATCTCTGAGTATGACATAGGACCCTCCCCCCATCTTCAAGGGATCAGGGACTGCTTCATGTAGAGATTTTTATTATTTTATTTTTGAATCAGCATGTATTTGTAATGGGAGGTTCATTGTGACTGTGATATTTCCATCCATCCATATAGTGTACTTTAAAGATATTTCATCCTGTCCACTACATTTTCATCCCTTGCATTCTCCCTCCTCACCCCCTTTTTAAACATCATTTGGTAGGTGTGTGTGTGTGTAACATTCTTCAATATAATCTACCTCACCACTCACTATTCTCTTTTTCTTTCTTTCTCTTCCCACTCATCAACCTCCTAAACAGTTCTGTTTACATTATTGTCCCATTACCATCTCATTGCCATAATTATCATTGTTGTCATTAACATCATCATCATTATCATCACTGTTGTCATCATCATAATCGATTTTCCATTTATACTCCATAAATGAGTGCAAATATGGGCTTCAGGTCTTACTGAATCTCCACTTTCTAGTATGCTTTCTTTCCTTTCTGTGTGCCTTTGTTTCCACATTGTGCTGGGAAGGACTTGCAGTACTATTTTCTGTGAGTGATGAGAGCAGACATCTTGCCTTGTCTTGGTCACTTGCACAGTGAATTCAGTCTTTCTCCCTTAATGTCAGGTGGGAGAGTTTTATAGATGTTATTTATCAATTTAAGGGCCTTCCACTCTATTCCTGCTTTTTAAATTTAATTTTTATTGTTATTATAAAGGTGATACACAAAGGTGTTACAGTTAGGTAAGTCAGGTGCAGAGTACATTTCTTTGTGGATAATGTCACTCCTTCCCTTGCTCTCTCCCAGTTTCTATTCCTGATTTGACAAGTGTTTCCTAACAGGATCCATGAAAATCAATTCCAGGCAGATGAAAACCCTGCTTTGGGCTGGGGATATGGCCTAGTGGCAAGAGTGCTTGCCTCTTATACATGAGGCCCTGGGTTCAATTCCCCAGCACCATATATACAGAAAATGGCCAGAAGTGGCGCTGTGGCTCAAGTGGTAGAGTGCTAGCTTTGAGCAAAAAGAAGCCAGGGACAGTGCTCAGGCCCTGAGTCCAAGGCCCAGGACTGGCCAAAAAAAAAAAAGAAAACCCTGCTTTAAGCTGAGAAGTTTGGTATGCAGGAGTAGTGTACTCCCACTTCCATTCCCACTGCTCAGCTCACCCCATGGAGACATCTGTGAAAACTGCAGTGAGTCACTGGTTGACACAATGCCACTAACCTGACTGCAATGATCTGTTCTACTTTTCACCAGAAAAATCTACTTTTGGAAAGTAAACTTTAGATAATATATTCATGATGCCAGAAGAAAGGCATCTTGAATAAGACCGAAATAAGAATAATAAGGAAAAGGAATAATACATTTGGCTATTTAAAATCACTAGCCAGCCAGTTGCCCGTGGCTCATCCCTGTAAT
>NC_063170.1:72537614-72565770 GCF_023159225.1 Perognathus longimembris pacificus
CCTAGCTGCTGAGATTTGAGGATTGCAGTTCAAAGCCAGCCTGGGCAAGAAAGTCTGTGAGATTCTTATCTCCAAATAACCACCAGAAAAACAGAAGTGGCACTGTGGCTTCAAGTATTAGAGCACTAGCCTTGAACAAAAAATCTCAGGGTTAGCACCCAGACACAGAGTTCAAACCCCACAAATGTCCCCGCTCCCCACCCCCCCCCCCCGCACAATCACTACCTTCTGTTCAACATGATACCACAAAATTATAAAAAGACAATCCACAAGCAGACACAAAATGCTTTCAATGTGGAACAGGATTAGAACCCTTTATTTAAAAAATGCATGCTTATAATTCCTGCCCTGGAGCCTGAGGCAGAAGGATCCTGAGCCCCAGGACAGCCTAGGCTACATAACCATAGCCTGTCTCAAAAAAAGTTTAATGAGTCAATAAAAATACCCCCACTGAAAGGATGGCAAATTATTTGGGCAGATATTTCAAAAATATCTGATAATGAATTTACATGGATTTCCCAAATGAGAATGGAAGGGTTAGCATAGACTTTATCAGGTGAAAACAGCGTAGAAATGGCACACAAGGAAGTGACAGCATGGGACAGATTTGGCCTCCTTAATAACAGGTGGCTCTTACCAAAGTGTGAGAAGTGCTGCAGTGAGGGATGGTGGCACACTAGGGCTCAGGGTCGGGGGAGGGACAGGGGCAATGGGAATGAACTAAACTGACTAGTTTCACTGCAGTTCCTTTCCAGATTTTGAGTCCTTCAAATGCATTTATTATCAATAGGTTCCTTTTCCTTATTTTTATTTTTTTTCCAGTCCTGGGGCTTGAACTCAGGGCCTGAGCACTGTCCCTGGCTTCTTTTTGCTCAAGGCTAGCACTCTGGCACTTGAGCCACAGTGCCACTTCTGGCTTTTTCTGTTTATGTTGTGCTGAGGAATCGAACCCAGAGCTTCATGTATACCAGGCAAGCACTCTACCACTAGGCCATATCCCCAGTCCCACTTTTTGCTTATTTTTTGACCAGTAAAAATAAAATGAAACTCCTGCCAGACCAAAACAACCAAATGTTCTATGGCCTGCAAAGTGAGGCTAATTCTCTTACAACTTTCTCTTGCAGATCAGCCCCTTCTGAGCATGGAGCATGCAAGGTGTTGTACAACTCAAAGCTCCTGTTTAGCCACCGTCTCTATGCAGACCTGGAGACCATTCTGTACCACGTGCACCTGTTCAAGCCCCTGTCGCTGCTCATGCGGCACCCAGCACTCTACGTGCGCAACACTGTGCCACGCAGAGCCTTCCTGGCGCTGGCCAGGTGTGTATGGGCAAAAAACTGGGAGGTATACTTCTAGTAGATGTCAGGGGACTGCAGGTGCAGGCCTTCTTTGGACTCTGCCAGGACATTCTGGAGAGGGAGGACTGGCCATTTGTGTGCCCTTATGGTGCTGCTGTGTCTGCTGTGTCCTAGAAGGGCCTGAGAAAGGGCTGGTTGAAACTCATTTTCCAGAGAGGACTGAGGAAATGGGCTCCACCATTAGCCACACACACAGCTGGACAACATAATTTTTCTTCCAATTTTGATGCTCTTCCTCAGCTTAGCCCCTAAGCCTGGTTTCACCCCCCTTCTCCCCATTATCTTTCAGGAAAGCAGTTGCCAAAGGTCTGCATCTTCTAATAAGCCTCCTCTGGGGCTCTCAACACTCCTTTATTCAGTGGCTTCCAACTGAGCTGGCTCTTGGGGAACCAAACTCCTCTCTCAGAATGCCATTGTTCAGAAGCAGAAGACATAAGGAATAGACACAGGGTAGCTAGTTTGTGTGCAGACTCTTGGGAGAAAGAAGAGCAGGACCTCTTTGGGGAGGACAGGGAAGCTGGTCTTGAGAAGCCAACAGCTCACCCTTCTGACTGCACCCTCTCAGTCCCTAGCCAGGAGCCACTCCCGTCTCTTATTGGCACAGCCAGTGGCCGGTCTGGACAACAGGCACCTACTAAAGTTTGTTGAGTGTGATGATAATAGAGGAGGAGGAGGAGGAGGAGGAGGAGGAGGAGGAGGAGGAGGAGGAGGAGGAGGAGGAGGAGGAGGAGGAGGAGGAGGAGGAGGAGGAGGAGGAGGAGGAGGACACGAAGAAGAGGAGGAGGAAGAAAAAGTTGAGGAAGCAGAACTTCAGGAGGGAGAGAAATGGAACAAGAACTCAGAGCTTAAAGGCTTTTACTTCCCAATTTACAACCAGCTCTGGGCCAGGGAATGAGCAGGCATAGATAAATAATCCCCACGCAGAAATTCTCAGGGAGGGACATATGGAGGTGCTGATATTCTGAGTGTTGAGAATCTTGATGGTCATTTGGCTGGGCCTGTCCTGCCTGGTAGGTGTTGAGAAGTAGCTGTAGTTCTATCAGGAAAAGGGTAGAAAGCCATTGTTTATCAAGTGAAATGGTTTCTGCTTTCGGTAGCTAAACCTACAATGGCATTTTTTCCTCTCTAATATTTGAGGAAGCAGAGGTCCAGCAAAGACCAGCAAGAGGCAGAGTCTCTGCTATAGGCACTCACCTCACCAGTCTTGGGAAACTAGAGACAGCAGGCAGCACACCACAGTTTTGGGATGTGTCTTCTGGTCAGAATGGACTAAAGGCCCACTGCAGGCCAGGCCTGGAGTGGGTACCAAGAGGGAATTCTAGGGGCAGAGGAGGAAAGTTGATCATGCAGGCCTTATACTTTGCTCAGAAGTGAGATTGTGTGCATGTTGTCTCCTCTTGTGTAGAAGGGTGCCGAGATGTTCCCCTAGTCTACTGGGATTGCTCCCCATGGTATAGGTTAATGAAGGATATGAATGCTATAGTCACATAAAGTCACTCCGAGTAGTACTTGGGAAACCCTTAACTCCTGGGGACTCAGAGGACGAGGAAAGGCCAAATCACCATTCATTTATGAGGTCTGAGATGGCACCAGCTAGTCAGCCTCTCTGGATTTTTACCTATTATACGGTGGGTCTGGTTGTGCCTCTGATTGTAAAATGGGACTGGTTTTGCCTATCTCACAAGTCAGGTGAGGCTGAGCAGGTGGCTGTTCTTGTTCCAGGATCTATGACATCTGCCACAATAGCACTAAGCTCAGGGAGGTGATTGTGAGAGACTTGCTGCCTTCCTCTGCCATGATCAAAGACCTGAGCCAAGAGTTCGGGATGCCCATTTCACAAGAAGAACTCACAGGTGGAACACTGTTGACCACAGTACCTCTGTCCACTTCCAACACTGAATGCACCCAAAGGCAGACTTCTACTCTCATTTGCAAGATCCGTGCCCACAAGGAGAAATATCTACAGTGGCGGAATGCAATGTTGCTAAAAAACAAAGGCCAGAAGAACAGCCTGATCCAGGTGAGCATTTCTTGTCCTGTTCCAGGGTTCCAGGCCACACCAGGGTGTCTTGTCACTTGCTGAGAGATGCAGGCCAGGCACTTCTGGCCTATCTGCTCTTGTAGCCTGAGACACGGGACTGCGGGAACTAGAAACATGGGACAGAGAAGGGAGCTACACCAGAACCATTCACTCCCAGCTGTGGCTCATCTCAGCTGTACTTCCTGAAGAGGAGGAGGAATGCACCATGGCCCATAGTTCATCTAAGAGAAAGATGCGTGTGTATGTAACATCTTCAAGCTGCTTTAAAAAGGATGGTTGTCATAGACTGTACAGGAAATAAATTGACCTACATAAGAAAATTAGAGAAAATTGGAGCCTGAGAGGGGGGTAGTGAGGTGATGGAGGCTTGGGGGTGTGTGGTCTGGATGCCTGAAACCGATGCCAGATAAAATAATGTGAAAATAAAACATCTGAGGTGTGACTTGAAGTTGTCTTCTCACAGTCTGGCTGAATGAGGCCTTCTCTACTACCTTCACTCCTTGCCTTCAGACTCCAGTCCCCCTCCAGTCCCCTCCCTCTGTTCCTCCCTTTGTTCCCATTCTTCCACTTCCTCTTGATAAGGTTTCACTAGGAACCTAGGCTGGCCACCCAATGCTTTCATTGTTTTGCTTGTTCTTGAGTTCCATATAATGGAGGCATACATTATGTGTTCATATACATGCCTAGCTTTTGCTCCACAAATATATTTAGTTTTTTTTTCTGTGTTTTTACATATTATTACTGATGAACTTTAAATTGAAGTTCAATTATCTATTCTTCTGCTGATTTATTTTTATGTTTTTGCTAGTCCTGGGGCTTGAACTCAGAACCTGGGCACTGTCCCTGAGCTTCTTTTGCTCAAGGCTAGCACTCTACCACTTGAATCACAGCGCCACTTCCAGCTCTTTCTGTTATGTGGTGTTGAGGAATCGAACCCGCAGTTTCATACATGCTAGGCAAGCACTCTACCACTAAGCCCCATTCCCAGCCCTACTGACTTATGTTTAGACTGATCTAGGTGTTTTTCTGGTGGTGGGGAAGGGGTTGGTGTTACTGTGGGTAAAGCTGCTGTAAAGATTTTTTTTTTTTGCCAGTTCTGGGGCTTGAACTCAGGGCCTGGGTGCTGTCCCTGAGCTTCCTTTGCTCAAGGTTAGCATTCTACCACTTGAGCCACAGTGCCACTTCTGTTTTTTTTTTTGGCCAGTCCTAGGGCCTGGACTCAGTGCCTGAGCACTGTCCCTGGCTTCTTTTTGCTCAAGGCTAGCACTCTGCCACTTGAGCCACAGCGCCACTTCTGGCCATTTTCTGTATATGTGGTGCTGGGGAATTGAACCCAGGGCCTCATGTATAAGAGGCAAGCACTCTTGCCACTAGGCCATATCCCCAGCCCACTTCTGGGTTTTTGTTTTTTTGGTACTGAGGAATTGACCCAGGGCTACATGTATGATAGGCAAGAACTCTACCACTGAGCTACATTCCCAGCCCTGTAAACATTTTTGTAGATTCCCTTTGTAGGCTCTAGTTATTCCTTCCTCTTAGGTATGTATGCAATAGTAAAATTATTGATTTAGCAGCGTAGGCATATATTTAGCTTTTAACTCAACTACCATTGCGAAGTGGTTATTTCATTTTACACTTCCATCATCTAAAACATGTTAAGTCCCATTTGCTTTCCAATTTTTGTGAACCCTTGGACTTGTCAGTCTTTATAGTATCAGCTACTCTGATGGTGTGTACTGGTACTACATTCTTGTTTTAGTGTGCCTTTCCCCGATGAATGATAATGCTGAGGGGTTGGGAACATAGCTCAGTGGAAGAGCACTTGCCTGGCAAGTTCAGGCCTCAGCTTTGAAAAAACAATGCTGATTAGCATTCTTACTGATTAGTAGGGTTTTCTTACCATGGATTGTAACAATGCTGATTAGCATTCTTACTGATTAGTAGGGTTTTCTTACCATGGATTGTAAGATGTTCTGCAAATACCTTCTCCCACATGTCTACCTGCAGTTTCTGGCTTTCTAATAAAGACTCCTGATTCGACCTCTCAAACAACAAATTGAAAATCTTCTCCCAGGCAATAGTGTGCCTTTTTCTTGTTTTAGTAGTGCTACATTTTTGATAAGAAGCCTTTAAACCAATTAACGGTCATAAATTTCTAAGTGCTCAAAAAAAAATTTCTAGGGGCTGGGGATATAGCCTAGTGGCAAGAGTGCCTGCCTCGGATACACGAGGCCCTAGGTTCGATTCCCCAGCACCACATATACAGAAAACGGCCAGAAGCGGCGCTGTGGCTCAAGTGGCAGAGTGCTAGCCTTGAGCGGGAAGAAGCCAGGGACAGTGCTCAGGCCCTGAGTCCAAGGCCCAGGACTGGCCAAAAAAAAAAAAATAAATAAAAAATAAAAAAAATTTCTAAGTGCTCATGCCAGTTCACTATTTTTCTTTGGCTAGAATATATATGTAAACACTCACACACACGATTTCCAGTTTGATAGTTTTATTTTCATTTTATTTTGACATCTATTATTCCAGCTGTTCTTTTTTATAATATAATTTTATTAAATATTTTATTATATAGTTTTATTAAATATTTTATTATATAATTATTAAGGTCTACAGAGGGGATACCATTGCACAATCAGGTAATGTAAACAGTATCCCCCCTTCCCTTTCCCTCAGTTTGCCCCTCCCATGGGAAATTGCATAGTTTCTTTTCCTCATAGGGTCCAGGTATTCTTTTGATGATAACATGCCTCTCTTTGATTTTTTAAAATTTTCTTTGGTTTTCAGCATTTTTGCTGTTATTAGTATTTTCTTTGTACTTACAATGCCTTGGTTTATAGAAGTTGCTGAATCTGTGGCTTGATAACTTTATAAAAACTTAATAAATTAAAACTTAATAAAACTTAAATTAAAACTTAAATAAAAACTTAATAAATAAAAAAACTTAATAAATTAAAAAGCATAATATCAGGGAATGCTTGTCTTTCTGATTTTACATTTATTAATATTCCCTGTCTTCATGGTATTCAATGTTAGATATTTTCACTATGACCTATATTACTTACATGTCTACAGTTGTTTTCCAGCTTCTTTTTTCTTTTCTGTGCTTTAGTCTGAGTATTTTTAAACAAATCTGCCTTCCAACTCATTAATATATACTGCAGTATGCTATTAAACCTACTCTATGAGTTCTAACATTCTGCTTCACATGGTGAATTTTTTCTTCTTTTTTTTGGTTGTGGGTTTTTAACTCAGGACCTGGGGACTGTCCCTGAGTTTTTTTGCTCCAGGCTACTTCTCTACTGCTTGAGCCACAGTGCCACTTTGTTTTTCTGATGGCTAACTGGAAATAACAAGTCTCATGGACTGTCTTGCCAGGGCTAGCTTTGAACCATGATCCTCAGATCACAGCCTACTAAGAAGTTAGGATTACAGGCATGAGCCACCAGTGCCCCCACTCACATTGTAAATCTTTACATAATTTTTTTTTCTTTGACAGTCCTGAGTCTTGAACTCATAACCTGGGTGTTATCCCTGAGCTTTTCTTATACAAGGCCTACACTCTACTACTAGAGCCATAGCTCCACTTCCAGCTTTTTTGTTGTTTAATTGGAGAGACGAGTCTCATGAACTGTGGGGTGGCCAGTGGCTCACACTTGCAATCCTAGCTACTCAGGAGGCTGAGATCTGAAGATTGGGGTTCAAAGCCAGCTCAGGCAGGAAAGTCTGTGAGACTTTTATCTCCAATTAAACTACTCAGAAAAAGTTGGAAGTTGCGCTTTGGCTCAAGTGGTAGAGCACTAGCCTTGAGCAAAGAAGCTCAGGGACAGTGCCCAGGCCCAAAGTTCAAACCCCAGGATGGGAAAATAAAAGGCTCATGAACTTTCCTGCCTGGCTGGCCTCAAATTGCAATTCTCAGATCTCAGCCTCCTGAGAAGTTAGGATTACAGGTGTGAGCAGAGTTGTTTTGATGGTGTTCAGTGCTCAATGACCTGAGCACTTTGTCTAGTGACCCTTGACCAGCCATTTCCTTGGACCTTGTTGCTCCAGGCTAATACTAGCCTTCTTGCCTAGACATCTCATCTTTTCTTCTCCCTCTCTCCTTTCCCTTCCTTCCTGTGAGTGTATAGTATTGAACCTATAGCCTTGTGAATGATAGGCTAGCACTCTACCACTAAATTACATCCCAAGCACCTGCATTTTTGAAATAAAGTCTTCCTACATCACTCAGGCTGGCCTTGAACTCACTGTGTGGTCCAGGATGGCCTCCCACCTGCAATTCTCCTGCCTATTTTCATTCCCAAAGAAGCTCATAGGCAACCTTATTTCTTCAGCTTCTGTCTGCTGGGGTATTAGCCCTTATTTCTCTTGTGGGCCTGTTGTAGAGAAAGAGCCACCTTCCCTTCAGGGATGGCAGTCTCTACTACTTGAGGCAATAATGTCCCCTTCTATTCCACAAAAGACTGTCCCACTTCTGACCATAAGAATATACCTTTTTGGCTGGGAATATGGCCTAGTGGTAGAGTGCTCGCTTCATATACATGAAGCCCTGGGTTCGATTCTTCAGCACCACATATATAGAAAACGGACAGAAGTGGCACTGTGGCTCAAGTGGTAGAGTACTTGTCTTGAGCAAAAAGAAGCCAGGAACTGTGCTCAGGCCCTGAGTCTAAGGCCCAGGACTGGCAAAAAAAATAATAAAAAAATTTATTACAAGCTGGCTAGGTGTGTCCCATGTAGTAACCCTGGGGGGGAAAAATCTCATTTTCTGGCCCTCAACTCATTTTTTGATAGTGGTATGCTGGACTAGATGGCTTAATTAAGCTTCTTGGATGAAAACATAACATGTATTAAAAATCACAAATCAACTGCCCCATAGCTCTGTGCATGAGACTATCTCCTGGCATATTAGCTGGTTGCCTAGTGTAGTGATGGCTGCATTCTCTTTCTTCAGAAAAATATCACTGAAGTCTCTCAGGTCAAGAAGCCTCCTAAGGTCACAGTAAAGATGATTAGAATTTCACCACTTGCCAACAAGGCCGTGTACAACTATAGTATTCAGACCCTGAATTCAGCAGAACTTGCCAAGAAGGAGATGTACAAAGAGATGGCCAAGGTGAGTAAGAGGCTTTAACAGGACAAAGGTAATTGGCAGATAAAATAAACCCTTTCTGACAATAGGTCAGTAAGGGATCTCCAGGGAGAAGAAAACCACTCAGCTATGGCAAGTGAACAAAGGATCAGGTATTGGGAAAGGAGTCCCATTCCACTTTAATGCATGTCCTTCATGCTCAAGTGTGAACCAGAATCCTCAGCATAGTTTGTATAAACAGTCTGAAAACAAGTGCAGAGTCCTGCCTTCTGGGAGGATTCCTGTTGCTGCTCATTAATGACAGCAGCTGTTGCCCAGAAGGAAAAGCCTGGCTTTTAGTACTTATTACACGAAAAGAACTACTGCCAGGGTGGACAATTATGTGACTATTACTGGCTCACCAAAGTTTAGTCTGAATGAACTGTTTTCAGTGTTGGGAACTTCTCCAGCTATTTCTGATACCTACTTGGAATCCTGATGATCACTCCACCCTACCCGACATGATACCCAAATGTTCTCTCCAGTTCTGTTTGCCACCTCATTTCTAGGAGCCAGGAAGAAGATTCACATACTCACAGAATTACCTATCAGCCATTGTGGAGCCTCAGGACTCAGAGGAAGAGAAGAAGAAAGCCCAGAAGAAGTCTCGCCAGGCCTGGCTCACAGCCAATGGGTTCCAAGTGTTAGGACTTCAGAGCGACACTGAAAGCCATCATCATGATCTCAGCCTGCCCCCCATTGGAGGGCTGAATGAGGTGCACAGGGGTAGCTGAGCCTCAGGGTGAGGGGTCTTTGTACATCTTTCCTTCTAACCCACTTTCTTCCCCGATGTAGGAGTGGAAGGCAAGCGAACTGTTTGCTAATGTGCTGAAGCCTGTGTTGGATCGAGACAGGTGGAGCTGGGAACAGCGCCACTTGGACTTTGATCTGTACAAGAAGCCACCAGCCTTCTTGGAGCTGCCCCCTGGTGTAGTTTCAAAGTCCATGGCAGGTAAGACAGCACCTTTCTGAGCTGAAACTCTTGATGTGCTGGCAGGCAAAGCTCTGGCTCACTTTGCATCCCCATTTCTGCTTGGGGTTTTGGAATGCAGCCAAAATCTGTATTCTAGAGAATGACCAGGGTTGGTCTGTTATACACTGTGCTAGAAAATAGGAGGCCTGAGTTCTAGTCCCATGTGTGATTATGGTTGTGCAAGTTTGAGCACATATTTTGCCTGATTTGGGCATTTGGTAAAAGGGGGTGAAGGCCTGTGTGAGAGCTTCTGGAGCTTCAATGCTGTCACCCAGGCCCCTGGACCCAGGCCCAGTCAGTGCATGAGGACTGGGTCTTATGGCTAAGCTACTGCCAGTCTTCCAGGGAGACAAGCAGCAGTTTTGCTACCCTATACTCCTGAGTACTCTTGTCTTCCTCTTCATCCCTGTTTATGAAGACTGAACCTCAAGAGCATTTAAAAGTTGATAGAGGGGGCTGGGGATATAGCCTAGTGGCAAGAGTGCCTGCCTTGGATACACGAGGCCCTAGGTTCGATTCCCCAGCATCACATATACAGAAAACGGCCAGAAGCGGCGCTGTGGCTCAAGTGGCGGAGTGCTAGCCTTGAGCGGGAAGAAGCCAGGGACAGTGCTCAGGCCCGGAGTCCAAGGCCCAGGACTGGCCAAAAAAAAAAAAAAAAAAAAAGAAAAGTTGATAGAGGGGCTGGCAAGGTGGCTCATTGGTAGTGTACTCGCCTAGCATGCATGAAGCCCTGGGTTCGATTCCGCAGTACCATATAAACAGAAAAAAAGCCAGAAGTGACGCTGTGGTTCAAGTGGTAGAGTGCTAGCATTAAGTAAAAGAAGCTCAGGGATAGCGCCCATACCCATGCCCTGAGTTCAAGCCCCAGAACTGGCTAAAAAAGAAAAAGGGGTGGGGGAAGTTGATATAGAACCCAAATTTGTTGGTTAACAGAGACAGAAACTGGGCTGGGAATATGGCCCAGTAGTAAATTGCTCGCCTTGTATATATGAAGCCCTTGGTTTGGTTCCTCAGCACCACATATATAGCTGTGGCTCAAGAGGAAGAGTGCTAGCCTTGAGCAAAAAGAAGCCAGGGACAGTGCTCAGGCCCCAAGTCCATGCCCCCTGGTCTGGCAACAAAAACAAAACAAATAAACAGAGATAGAAACTTTGTTCAGAGACATTAAGTTTCTCTTGCAAAAAGGATTGCTAGAAAAGAGATTTCCTAGAAAGTTAGGTGCAATTAAACAAGGAGGTTCTTTCCTATCTTTACTTATGAGGACAGCTGATAACACTGTAATAGCTTCATTAAATAAGAGAAATTGCTAAGAAGTTTCTGGAATGTCAGTCTCTCCACATGTCTTGATATTGCTTTGCTCTTAGATAGGCTCTGGGCCTTCTGAGACTGAAGAAAAGATCCCACCTGCTGGCCTGTGCCTTCCTCAGGCTCCACTACCAGCCTTTCCAGCACCAAGTTCCCTGGCCACTTCTTGGGCGAAATATGTTTAAGAAAAATTTGAGTCTGCAAGAGAGACCTGAACTGGTGATAAAGATTTACACTGCCAGAGAGAGGAAGCTGCAGAGACTTCCCATGCCAGAGAAGCTTGGCAATCCAGGCTTGATGGCATAAAGGCCTATCTTATTTCTCCTGGCTAAGTTTCCCCATTTTAAGATCAGTTATCAAAACTCTGGTACTAAGCTGGGTGCTCACGGGCCGTGTTGGTAATCCTTGCTATTCAGGAGGCTGAGATCTGAGGATTACGGTTTAGAGCTACCCTGGGCAGGTAAGCCTGTGACTTACTTCCAATTAACTGCCAAAAAGATGCATGTGGAACCGTGGCTGAAGTGGTACAGAATAAGCTGTAAGTGAAAAAAGCTCAAGGGACAGCACCCAGGCCAAGTTCAAGCCCCAGGACTGGCTGAAAAAACTCCAAAAACAAACAAACAAACAAACAAAAATGGTTAGAAAGCTTAGGCTAGCTTCATTAAGCTAGCTCAACATTTCCAACCTTTGCCCATTTTTAGTATCATAGAAAATTAGGGAGAAAAAGGGAACCTGGCCTCCTGCCCTCCAAGGCAGTATCTACAAAAGCCTTTTAAATTCTCAAAGCAACCAGGGTCCAGACAATGTTGGAGCTCAACAGACAGAGGATAATGGGAGGTAGTGTGTCCCACAAGCACAGCAGAAAGCAGACTGGTGAAATGCAAAGGCCTGTTCATGCCAGCTCATTCTTTCTGCAAAAGCGAAGACCAATCATTGCATAGAAACCCAAAAAACAAAGCACAAAACAGCACCACCTGTTATACTCCAAGCAGTGCAGTGTTCCAAGAAGTCACTTGAAAGGGGTATACTGAGCACTGTATGCACTGAGCACTGTATGAACTGAGTGTTGTATGCACTGGGCACTGCCCCTTGGTGTTCAGGCTGTCTTCTTGCTGGATATAAATACCAAGGAGACCAGAAGCCCATTAGGTGTGGCTCAAGTGGCAAAGCACAAAGCTCTGAGTTCTAAATTCCTGTACCACCACCAATAACCACAACCCAGAAACTAGAGAGAACCTATCACCAAAGGGGTTCTTGGGGTCTTGTTGGTATCCATTAAAACCCAATCTTATCCGGGTGCTGGTGGCTCAGGTGTGCACTCCAAGTTATTCAGGAGGCTAAAATCTGAGGATTGAGGTTCAAAGCCATCCTGGGCAGTAAAGTCTGTGAGACTCTTAACATGCTCATTAAAAGTAGCACTGTGGTTCAAGTGGTAGAGCAGTAGCCTTGAGTACAAAGAGGCTCAGGGACAATGTCCAGGCTCTGAGTTCAAGTCCCAGCATGAAAAAAAAAAAGGCAATCTTGAACTCGGTGCTGGTGGTTCATACCTGTATTCCTAGCTATTCAGGTGTGAATAGCCTGGGCAGAAAAATCCGTTAGACTTTTGGGATTTTGGGGAAGTCATGGGACTTCAACTCAGGGCTTGTGTGCTGTCTCTGAGTTTTTCTGATTTTCTCAAGGCTAACACTTTATGACTTTCAGTTTTCTAGTGGTTATTTGGAGATAAAATTCTCAAAAACTTTCCTGCCTGGGCTGGCTTTTAGAAGGTACACACAAATCTGTACATTTTTCTTTCTTTTTTGTTAAATGGTTTCGGACATAGATTAGAAGTGCATTTTATTCCTAGTTCCCATGAGTGGTATGTATACATCTAGCTGTTTCTGGAATATGTAGTCTAGTAGAAATGGTGTTCCAGTTCTCAAACAGGAAGTGGCAGCAGATACCCTAGTTTCCACCATAGCACCTTATGAATCATTAGTGCATGCTCAGTACCAGTAATATGTGATTCCTTTCTCTTTACTTTTCACATCTGTTCAGAAGCTGTGCTAATTCGACATGGGACTGGTAGGTTGAAACCTGAGATTCACTCAGGGAAGGAGAAGTCTTCAGGTGCACATGGTGGGGGTGGGGGGGTGCCCAAGATCACCATCTTTTAAAAAGGCTGTCCCACATCGGTCATGGCTGGGGCATCTGGTGTAGGGATACAGCCTCTGTTTCATGATGTTCTGTCTAAAGGGTGGGCACACAAGTAGGCTCGCTTTTCAAGGATCTGCTGGGACACTTTCTTGATCTGTTCATCCATGTTTTCTGGAGCATCTGGAAGGGAAAAGAGGATGGAAGAAGTGATCTTTCTCTATTGTGACAATACAAGTTGGACCCCTACCTCCTCTGAACTCCTAGGTACAATTCTAACCTTCATAGAGAAAAGTTAAAAGTCTTAGTACCTACCAGGTTTTTAGGGGTATGGGTATGGAGAAGGCCCTCCATAAGTGCACCCCCATGCCCAAGCTATGAAGCTTTTAGCTTCATAGCAACAATAGTCCTGCCATCTGTGTGGGGCCCCTGGACAGCCCCAGAGCTACAGGGAATCACATTCCACTCTCTTCAGCAGGGTTTTGGGTTAAGCTCTGCAGGCTGCCAGTACTGTAAGGGCCAGAAGAAGAACCTGAGCTACACATTCCAAGATGTGGCCAAGGACCTAAGGAAGAACGTTCTAGACAAGCTGAAAAGCAAGCACAAAAATCTCCTATTTTCCAGGGGCATGTCCTCTGCAGAGAACTGCACATGTATTTTGGCAGGAGTTCAGAGGCTAAAGAGGGAGAGAGGTAAAATGCTATCTTTGGACTAGGTATAATGTCTGCCTTCTTTCCTTTGTGACCATCCCTGGGAAGGTGCAAGGATACGGCCAGACATACTGGGCAGAAAAGAACAGGACCCACACAGAAGGCTGTGTGAAGGCTGGTTTCTATTTGCAGTGGAATGCTTTGCCTGGTGAGCCCTGCACATAAGCTGCCAGCAGGCTCTGGAGGCAAACCAGTTATAGAAATGGGTGCTCACTGACAGATGTCCAGACTTGGGCTTTTTCTTCCCTTCTACAAGCTACCCCACTTACACTTGTCCAGCTGAGACAGGCTGAAGTGATTCTGGACGTAAGCTTCTACGCAGAACATGTTGGCCAACAGAACCTGCCAGAACCGAGGTTAGAAAGGACAGCTGCTGAGAGCTTTGAAATGACCTTTGAACTCCAAGGAACCCAGTCTGTTGAACTGAGCAGGGTTGCTGGCAGCTGGGTTCAAAAGGCCTAGCTTGGAAGTCACTAAGTTGTGTGTTTCTCAAGAGCAACCTACACAGGTCTGGGACAGTTTCTTCTATGGGGTGGATGACATTGTCCATGTTTGTGTGCTCCCTTAGACCATGAGTATACACAGAAGTGATGTGTGTACACAGAAGTGCTGGTGAATACACCCGCCTTCTTCCACCAAGGGGAGGAATGAACAAAGCAGATAGATGGGGAAGGATATGGGTTTGTGGACTTGTCACTAAATCCCCTCTCTTTTCTCAGACAGGAAACCAAAGAAGACACTGGCCTTGTCTCCAGAACATCACGGTCCCTCTCAAGGCGCTGGCAGAACAAGCATACACAGCCTTCTGGCCATCACCTCTATTCATCCCCAAGACTCACCCACTGTCAGTGACCACCAATTGGCAACCTAGCCCCTCCCTCAGCGTCCTTTCCTAGGCTCCCGACTAGGCCACACCACCCAACCCCATACTTCCCCAGATCTGGGCTTCACTAAACTATAATGGAACAGGCCTGGTTTAGTCAGTCTGAGTTTCTGACTCCAGCCCTGACCCAGCAAGCTAGGGCATCTGAACCTGCTTCCTGTGTGGGCTGGATGTCCCTCACCTCATGGTCATGGTTCCGGAGTCCAAGACGGATAGAGCGGCTGGCCCGTGACAACACCGCTGTCATGCCGTACAGGTTGATGAGGATGTTGGCCACCCGCTTCAGTACCAGTTGTTCCTCCACAATGGTCTGGGGATAAAGGCTCAGAAGTGGAGATCTAGCCTACCTGGCCATCCCTCTCCCAAGCCACACCTGTGCCAACCCTCAGTCTCCTTTCACTCCTGAGTAACATGGGTCAGTGATGCCTTTCCCTTCAGGCTACAGGAGGTAGGATCACGGTTGTCTTGTTTTCCTTTTTTTATACTCAGACAAGTGCCAAGGCAAGACTAGAGACTGGTACTTCCCCTCCAGCAGTCAGAACTCCACAGACCCACTCTAGATTTAGACCCCAGCTGAGGGGCCCTTCACTTCATTGCAGGAAGTCTCTGTATGAAAGGTGCCTAGAAGAACTCTGTAAAAAACACATCCAGGAGAGGCCACACTGCCCCAGACCCAAAACAGTCAACGATTCTATTCTAGGCTTGTCCTATGTTTGAGCAATGGGCACAGATTTATCTCAGGGCTACAGGCTATATTGCGGGCTAGCTGTGCTACCTTTCCAAAGCGGAGCAGCAACGTTTCAACGGTCTTGCCAAAGTAATACACATTCTCCTCGAGCTTGTTGGCACTTTCCTATAAGGGCAAAAGACAAAATGGGCTCAGTACCTCTTCCTCTCTGGGTCCACCCCTCCCACCTGACAGCCATAGACTGATGGAGTGGGCCTTCTAGGCTATTCTCCAACATCCCTGGAGGAGCCTGGACCCCTTGTCCTATATTGCTGGAGAGTACCCAAACAGAGACTCATTTGCTGGGACTACTCACCCCCAGACTTGGGTGCACAACTCCAAGATTTCCTGTTAGTCCCAGGTCCACAGATCGACCCAGGGAGCTCCGAAGCTTCTGGCCAATGGTCTCCATGATTACGGTCACATTACCTCGTTTAAGCTCACTGCAGGAAGTCCAGTTTTGTGACCTGAGGCCCCCACAGCTTGTCCCCACTGTCCATCAGCATGGCCCCCTAGAGCTCTGCATGCCTTAGCCTGCATGCGGGCTCCTGGATGCTACTTAAGGAACAGCCTGTGAAGTGGTCAGCTTCCAGCACCTGGCTTTCATTAAAGAGTCAGAAAATGCTATTATAAAGGATTACATTTCATTGTGCCCTATGATAAGGCAGAGAAGAGCAGGACACAAAGGAGAGAAAGGGGTGTCACGGTGACCATGTGGCTGGGCAACAACTCCCATTCTGGCTATGGGAAATGGGAGCCACCAGGGAAAGGGGAAGATGGAGTCCAAGTGGGATTAGAGGGCGTGACTTACAGGGTAGTGAGGGCTCCCTGTGGCAGCTGGCCCTTCTCGTTTCCCCCAGGTGAAGGACAAGCTACAGGGATGGTTTTCCAGCCCTAGCAACCACCATGCAAGGCTGCTGTTCCCCCCCACCCCCCGAACCCCGGAGGAGCCCTGGGTGTGGCTGCACTGTCCGTCCTCCCCATACCCCCCAAGCCTGAGGAATAGGATGTGAAGGCACGTACTTGATCCTTGCAGTCAGGATGCGACCAGCGTGCTGCAGGCCTGTCAAAGCGATGAACATTCGAAGAATCTCATTGGTTCCCTATGGCCAGCAATGTGGGGATGAAAAGATACCTTACCAGACAGCACCAGGACTGCCCACAGTCAGACAGGTATAACAGGCTGCCACATTAGCAGCACAGGGAGCAGGGGTGTGCCCAGGTATCAAGGCACAAATAGGCATGGGTGAAGGAGCTGACCAGATGTATAGTTTCCCATTGAGACCCACCAGCTCTCCAGGAAAGTTTTCAAAGGCAGTGTGTGTCATAGGGCTGACACACTCTGTCCTGAGGGAGCCACCTCTTTTGCTTTCAGGTGGGTCCTTGACTGCTAATGGAAAAGAGATGCTGGGTGGGGCATGCGTGCCTAGGAACAGACATAGACAATGAAGCCCTCCACTGGGTAGGGCAGCCTAGGGCCTGAATAGCAGGATGCGCCTCCTGTATGGACCAGTAGCATGGGTCTAAACCTCCCTGCCAAGTATCTGGTGGCCTCCACGGGCCACCATCAAAACCATTGTCTTCTTCCCTTGGCTCCCCGAGTCTATTCTCCTTCCCATCAGAAGCATCCTGGTCTTTCATCTCACTAACTAGAAGAATTCCCTAGACTATCATTCCTCCCTTGAAAACTTCCCAAGACATCCAGAGTCCCTGCTGCTCAGTCTTCCATAGTCAGTTTCTTTTCTATCCTTCCTATTTACTCTATTTCCCAACTTCCTTCCCTGCTCTACTTCCTGAGGCAATCAGTGCTTCCAGAAAGGCTTCCTTACTGCTTACCTAGGTGCTGGCCATTGAGTCTTGTGTAGGCCTGCAACATGCTCTTTCCCAGCCTTTCAGTCTGTCCTTTCAGAACTCTCCTTCAGTCCTGATCTGTCTTTCCCACCCCTCAAGGGTCAAGTGCATGTTCTTCTAGAGACTCCAACTCCCTCTGGGTGCATATAATCCTGTGTTGAGGTCCATGTCACAGCCTCCTCCTTATGCAGTCAGGCCATACCATCAGACCACAACATCACAAGGCTGCCTCCGTGGCCCCCACCCCACTCCTCACTGGCACATGCTGAAGTAACTGACCCTTTAAGAGTTGTGAATGAATTCACTAGGGCAGCAGAGGAAGAATGTCAGAATCAATGACCCTTCAAAGAGATCTTGTGACCTACTTCAATTTACTAAGAAGAAAAGTAAAGACCAAAAAAGCATAGAATGGGATTTAGGGCCTACGCTGAAACTGGAATTCAGGTCTCCAAGAAGATCTGCTTTTCCAAGGAGAAGAAATTTCACAAAGACCCACAGTAGATCAACAGGAAGCAGTGGGTTCAGAAGAAAGGGTCTTAGGACCGAGACCTGAGCAGGCTGCTTGGCCCCTCCCAGCCTCAAAGCAGGGTTAGAAGGCACTGGTAAGAGGATACAGCCCATCCTAGGCTCTAGCAAGCCTCTGCGGGGCCCTCAGCAGCACCTTTCCGATCAGGAAGCAGAGAGGTAAATGAATACAGGAGTGTCAGCAGAGCCCATAGGAAGTACAGCAGCTGCCAGCAGGGCCACTCACCTCAAAGATAAGGAGGATGCGGGCGTCACGCAGCAGGCGTTCATAGGGGTAATCCTTCATGTAGCCTGACCCCCCAAGGATCTGCAGCGCCTCACTCACACACTGCCAGGCACCCTCGGAGCTGAACACCTGCTGCCAAAGATGCTGGGTGAGGTCGGCACAGAATCCTGAAGGAGGACCTAGGCTCAGGGAGCTGCTCTTCAGCAAGCAGGAGTCTCTCTGTATAACAAACCTGAGCTTTGAGACCCAGAGTGATCCCAGGAGGTACTTACTAGGAAAACCAGCAAATCTTTGGCCTTCCTAGACCACAATAACCAGCTGTGGTTCCTACTCCCACAATGCCCTTTCTTACCCCTAGGCCTTCCTCTACCCCTTCCACATCTGATGTAACTCCAGCTTTAAAAACCCACCTAGGGGGCTGGGGATATAGCCTAGTGGCAAGAGTGCCTGCCTCGGATACACGAGGCCCTAGGTTCGATTCCCCAGCACCACATATACAGAAAACGGCCAGAAGCGGCGCTGTGGCTCAAGTGGCAGAGTGCTAGCCTTGAGCGGGAAGAAGCCAGGGACAGTGCTCAGGCCCTGAGTCCAAGGCCCAGGACTGGCCAAAAAAAAATAAATAAATAAAAAAAACCCACCTAGATATCCACTCCTTGGGCCTCACTCACCTGTCACTTGATTTTCTGCACTTGTTCAGGTGTCTGAACACCCCACCCTGCAGGAGCATGATTCATTTCTGTCTATTCTGAGACACTGTTGTAGTTAGCTGTAGGCCTGGTGTGAGCTCACAGGCATCAGGTCATGTCCTCAGAAAGGGGAACTAGGGAGAGTCCTGTCTGAGTAAAGGAAGCCACCCACCACTCTAGGGAATTATATGACAAAGCCCCAGACAGGGACAGGGACAGGGACTTAGGTTGCTCCTTGGCCAGAACAGTTTCAGAAAGTTTCCTACTTATGTCTTTAGAATCTCCAAGGATAGAAGCACTGTTTCCAGCCCAGTGATTTGCTCATTTTTGAAATGAAAATCAGGATACTGACTGCGTGCCAACTTGGCACTTTCACTCACCAGAGTTCCTACAATTAGTAATCCGCTTTTACCTTATCAGACATTTTACCAAAGTATGTTCTGATACCAAAAAGAAAAATGGCCATCAACTTAGGGAATAGGAGATACTTCTTCCCAGGAATGCTGCTATTTTATGTGGATGTGGAGTTATAGTAATGTCCGTTTTCTCTGATTTCTATGAACTACAAATCAGCCAATAAAAACTTGACACAGACCACATTGAGAAGCAGTGGGCTGTCCTAAAAAGCAATGCCACTCTGGGCACTGCTCTGTGCTGCTTCTCCCTATCCTGGCCTTGCAGAGCTGCACATCAGAGCACAGCAAAAGCCCTAGACCAAGGCCAAGTTGACCTATGAACTAATGAGAAGAGGAAGATGGCAGGTAGCACTGTGTGTCAGGAATGCTGCAGCGAAGAAGCCTTTTCTTTTCTTTTTTTTTTTTTTGCCAGTCCTGGGCCTTGGACTCAGGGCCTGAGCACTGTCCCTGGCTTCTTCCCGCTCAAGGCTAGCACTCTGCCACCTGAGCCACAGCGCCCCTTCTGGCCGTTTTCCATATATGTGGTGCTGGGGAATCGAACCGAGAGCTTCATGTGTAGGAGGCAAGCACTCTTGCCACTAGGTCATATTCCCAGCCCTCGAAGAGGCCTTTCTGTGTCTCTCTCTTATGCCAGCTCTCTGGTTGTGCTGAGATTACCTTCACCATGGCTGCCTCAATGGAGCAGTCAGGAAACTCTGGTCGGTCCATCATTGCAGCAGTGAGGTAGGACATGCTTTCCATCACGTAAGCCTTCTGAGCCATCAGTGCAAACTTTTCCTGGAGTGTTTGGAAAAATACATTCAAGAAGCATTTTGCATGTGCCAGGGTCCAAACTTACAATCCAAGAGAGAAGCTAATTAATTGTCAGAAGCCTTGCTGGACTGAGGAATCAAATCCAATATTAATATCAGGGCCCTATCCAGTCTTATTCCCAGGCTGTCACAAAGGAGGCACGAGCAGAGAGGCAGCAAGAGCACAGTGTTCATGTCCATACAACGAAGCCAGTCTTCAGTACCTGAATTAGCCCAAATTCACTGAGATGCCTGTTGAACTGCTTCCTCGTGCATGCATAGTCAGCGGTCCATTCTGAAGAAGAACAGACTTGTTAAAAGGAGCCAGAACATTTCTGATTATCTGAAATGATCTCCTAAAGCTGTACTCATTTTCCTTTAAATATACAAGAAGTATAGAAACCATTTGTTCAGATCAGATGCCCTGGGTGTCAAAGCTCCCCCTTTTTTTCACTGTGGACCAAAGATAGGGTACCCGTTCCTCATGGGACCTGCAGGTAGCCAGCAGGAGCAAAAGGACATGGAATTCTGACTGGGACAGCTTTGAGTCTTGGCCCTTTTCCTCCTGGTGGGAAGCCTGGGCTGAGTATTCCACCTCCCTGGTGGGCACAAAATTGCCCTGAAGAGGCAATCTGATGGAAGGTGGAAGATACCTGGCCCAAAGCTGATACACAGAGCATCCCAGAGGTGGGAGGGAGTCCTCCTCCATCCTAGGTGCTCATTCAAAGGAAGGCATCCTGGCTTCAAAGGTCAGGTCTGGGGCTTAATGGTGCACAGTTGAAGGCTGAATTCAGAGAACCTCCAGGAAACATGTCAGCACCCCTAGCTCCACCTGAAGTCCATTTTCCAAATGCTTTCACTGACTATCATCAGATAATCCCCAGGGTTGACGCTCACATCCCTATTTCTGAGCTGTGGAACTTATCAGAGGTTCTGCCTCTTCCGGGAACAGGCTGGCCACAAGGACCCATGAATCTTTTGCTCCATAATGGGAGGCACAGCTCATATAACTAGCACAACAAATTAAGAGGAATATTGAGCTTGAGGCCTGACAGGTTTGGACTTCAGTCTAGGTACACGGTCTTGGACAAATCACTTGCCCTCTCTGGACCCCAGTCTCCTCATCTATCAAACAGAGGCAAGAATCCAAATCAAAGCCTTTATGTGCCCACTTTGCACTGAGCTGAGAGGCACAAAGCACTAATGGTGTGTTCTCAGGCATTCCCTTCCCTGCAGCATATTCAACCTGCCTAAATGGTTACCGGCCACTTAAAGTTTACAAAGGAGGCTATTATCCTCACAGAAAAGAACAAGTGAGGGTCCAGAGAGGGAGGCACCTAGGTTCTAGCCTAATTCCCTTCCTTATTCTCCGTGTGGACATACACAAGAAGGAATCTTGTGAGGATCAGAATGAACATTGACTTGGTGCCTAGTTCATGGGTAAAGCTTACCAAGTAGCTCTGTTCTTAGAGCAGCAGTCCTTTCTGCCTCCCTCTTACCCCCAGTTTGCAGTTAAAACAGTAATGTTGAGATACAAAGACTAACCTCCAAGACAAGTATATACATTGTCTGCCCCAAACCAAAGCCCAGATGCTACACTTGAGCTGACCATCTGTCCAGGTGGTCTGGACGGCACTGGCTTACCTAGGGGAAACAGTAGGCTGCAGTGTGAGCAGCCAGGGTAACATGACATTGCAGAGGGCTCTTGTTTTTTTTTTTTTTTTGCCAGTCCTGGGCCTTGAACTCAGGGCCTGAGCACTGTCCCTGGCTTCCTTTTGCTCAAAGCCAGCACTCTGCCACTTGAGCCACAGCGCCACTTCTGGCCATTTTCTGTATATGTGGTGCTGGGGAATCAAACCCAGGGCCTCAGGTATACGAGGCAAGCTCTCCTGCCACTAGGCCATATCCCCAGCCCTGCAGAGGGCTCTTGTCCTTGGCTGACCACCTACCAATCAATTTCTTGAGTATCCCAGCTACAACACTGCCCATGCTGAATCGTCCACTGTTGAGGATATTCATGGCCACCTGCAGGGAGGATGAAAAAAGCTTGGGTACAGTGAAAGATGCAAGGGGAGGACACTTACTTATTTTCCCCAAGAGGTTTTTCAAATCAATGGCAAGCATTTAAAGAGCTCTGTGCTAGCATCCAGGCCAAGTTAGTCATCCCATCTGCCTTCAAGCTGGGAGAAAAAAGTCTTAGCTCTCATACCAAGGTGGCTCAGAAACTGCTGCAGCACATGAGGCCACTGCACATTATTCCAAAAGCACCCCCCAAAGTTCCTCCTCCTCAGGAGAGGGAGCAGTACTGAGGATACACTACAAGCTTCCTAAAGGTCCTCAGCATTGCTGTGAGAGGAACACAATGTGGAGATGAAGAAGCTGAGGCTCAAAATGGCAAAATCACTCCCAAGGCTCTGAACCCTGCATGTATCAAATAGGCAAGCCTGTGAACTCAGCCAGATACCAACAACAGTAACCTGATGCTGTAACCAATCTTTCCTCATTCTTTATCCTGACCTGGTATGGGGAGCTAACAGCTTAGAGAAGGGCAGGTGCACTTCTGAGAGACATACTATGCAGCACTGTCCAGAGAGAGGGAGGTGTCCCTGAACTACCACAGAGTCTTGGGTGCAAACAGCCACTGAAGCAATGGGATAGTCACTCTGTGAGGATGGTCTGAAGGGGAGAGTTCCATTGCTATGGGACTTTGAGAGAGGGGCTAGGAGGTTGGGAAGCAAAGGTTTCTCAAAAGAGATACTGCATGTGGGTTTATGAGCAGGGACAAAGTACCACCCAAGTAGAGAATGAACAGTAGGAGCCTTTTAAGGACAGCGCAGGCTGAGTCTGAGATACTGACTACAAATACCCAAAGGCAAGGCCAGAGCTTAGGGACAAAAGAGAAAAAAAAAAGTGATTGTGAACGGTATGCTTTTCCCAAAAGCTCAATTTCAACTATGTAACTTGATGTTTGGTTATGTATGATTTGAAAAATATGCTAAATTTTTCCTTTAGAAAGAATTTGGCTGTATCTGAAGGGTAGAAGGTCTCAAATCAGATCCTGTGTGAGGAACTAGCAAGATTCTCTGGACTGGGAGAGAACAGAAACAAAATGGCTTCAAACCACTGGGAAGGGGCCAGTGTTGACTCCAGCAACACTCACGAAGGCAGGCAGGTCCTTGGAACTGGTCAACTTCTACACCAGTCAGGAATGTGGTTGGCTAAGTTATATATCACTGTGTGTGAGATTCAAATCCCTTTTCTAGATCCTGATGCTTCTCTCCCTCCTTCTCTGTCCTGGGGAGCAACTGAGAGCCTGATTCTCTCTGACCTCCCAAACTCACCCTAAATCTACAGCACTCATGTGAGCCTTGGCTAGTGACTCACCTTAAACCCACCTCCAACTTCTCCAAGGACATTTTCCACAGGCACCCTGGTGTTTTCAAAATGGACTTCGCAAGCTGAAACATGAAATTTAAGAAATTATCTGACAAATGCAAACCATTCTGCACTTGACTTGCATGCATGTCATTTAGTCCGGAAGGTTAGGACGCGATGGCCAAGCTCCAGTCACTCTTTGGACAGGGAGACAAACCAGATAACATATTCAATGCTATGGGTAAAATAAAAAGGGCACAGAACAGAGAGACATGGGTGGGGGCAGAAGAAGATAAATAACATGCATATCAGAGGCCAACTCAAGCCAAGCACCAGTGGCTTACATCTATAATCCTAGCTACTTGGGAGGATGAGATCTGAGAGTGAAGGTCTGGAGACAGCTTGGGAAGACTCTAATCTGCAATTAACCCTCATAAATCAGAACTGGAGAGGTGGTAAGAAGCACCAGCTGTGAGTGAAAAAGCCAAGAAAGACCCAGATGAGGGATGGGGGGAGGTTAAGCCCAGACTTTTCTACATCTTCTACTATAAGCACACAGTTTCTTTTTTCTTTTTTGCTTGTCCTGGGGCTTGGACTCAGGGCCTGAGTGCTGTCCCTGGCTGCTTCTTTAGAACAACGAACAGTTATTTTATCTAGATTTCTGCTGTCACATGTGTGCCTCTGTGTTACTTACTGTTGGATCCCCGAATGCCTAATTTATCTTCAGGTTTCCCATGAGTGATTCCACCAAATTCTCTTTCTACTATGAATGCTGTGATTTTGTCTTTCACTGAGCCATCAGAATCAGTCACCTCAGTCTTTGCAAACACAGTAAAAACAGTGGCCAGTCCTCCATTGGTGATCCATACCTGAGGAAAGAGAGCAAAAGGTCTTTCTAGATACTTAGCAACTCCACTTGTGTCTGTATGGTTCCAGCAGCCTGTCATAATTCAGGCAAGACACATCACAAGCAGAGCTCTGAAGAAGCCCACTTCATATGCATGAATAAGCTTGGCTCATATGTTGAGCATTGGGGCTCAAGCCAGCTGCTCCATAGTGGGGAGATTCTTAAGAGACAGGTGGCTGTGTCAGGGGTGAGGATGGACAACAGCCGATGTCATTGAGGCAGCATTCGGGCTCCATCTGTTACCAGACTACTGGAGACCTTCAAGGAAGGAGGAATTTGATCACCTCACAAGGTTTTCATATGTGCAAGCAACATACCCAATATTTGTCAATTTTAAAAAGGCAAAAATAAAGGAGGGAAAAGAGGTGAAAATTCAGGAAGGGAAAGGGAGGGAGAGGAAAAATAGTGTTAGACAAACTGCAATGGTTCGGAGTTATTTCATTCTTGAATCAAGCAAACCATTAAGGAAAAAAGGTAAGAGCCAGTTGCTGGTGGCTCAGGCCCGTAATCCTAGCTATTCAGGAGGCTGAGCTCTGAAGGTCAAGATTGTGGTTCAAAGTCAGCCCAGATAGGAAAGTCTGTGAGACTCTTATATCCAACTAACCACCAGAAAACTGGAAGTGGTGCCGTGGCTCAAAGTGGTAGAGCGCTAGCCTTAAGCTGAAGAGCTCAGGGAAGCACCCAAGTTCAAGAACACAGTTCAATGCCCCCAAACCAACCAAAAAAAAAAACCAACAAAAAAACAAAAAAAACCCAAGAGAAAAATCAAGAAAACTTGAACATTGACTGGTGAGGAATTGATTATTTTTTTCCCTATGCTAATTCTGTTAGTTTTCCTTTAGAGATTCGTGATGAATCTGTCACAGAGGCCATTCAGCAGCAGCAATGCTGGCAGCAAGAAACGTGACGGGCCACAATCATGTGACTGCTCAAGTGAGGTACTGTAGAAGTGAAGCATATCAAACTTGTATGTTTGCGGGGCTGGGAATATGGCCAAGTGGTAGAGTTCTCGCCTTGTATACATGCTCTGGGTTTGATTCCTCAGCACCACATATAGAGATAAAAGCCAGAAGTGGCGCTGTGGCTCAAGTGGTAGAGTGCTAGCCTTGAGCAAAAAGAAGCCAGGTACAGTGCTCAGGCCCTGATTCTATGGCCCAGGACTGGCAACAAAAACAAAACAAATAAACAAGCTTGTATTTTTGCAATAAAAATGTAAGACAAGCACATAATGGCAGTTCAGGCAGATCCGGGACTACAGAAAGGGAGACTCTAGAACCAGAATTTCTTGCTCTAGTGCTGGCTCTGCCACTGAAGTTTCAAAGGCCTGCCCTGGGCCAGTCTCACAGCCTCACTGAACTCCAGTTTTCTCCTCTGGGAAAGCATAATGCACCCAGTATGTGGTCAGGAGACGATGTACAGATCTTTTACAATTCCTGGTCTATGGATAGTGGTTGCACAGTAACTAAAGGTCAGGACTGAGAATGGACAGGGCGACATTGGCTGTACCTTGGTGCCATTAAGAATATAGTGTGTCTTATCTTCACTCAATGTGGCTCTGGTCCGGATAGAGGCAGCATCACTTCCACTGCAAAGAGAGATGTAGTCAAGGGAGAATATTACTGGGGATAAATGAGAGGGCTTAAGGGCCTGGGAATGTAGACTTTTATAGTTGGATAGAAAAGTTGGTAAGTTTTTAAAATACAGGGTTAGACAATAGCTACATTCTGCTTTCTGAGCTACATGATTTTCTTTTTTTTGCCACTAGGCCATATCCCCAGCTCCTGAGCTACATGATTTTGATGCCACCTTAACACTAGAATCAGACGAGAAAGCCACATGTAAATATACAGGCAAGTTCTAATTTTAAGTGTACCTGCAAAACTAGTGGAATGGTCAACTTGAGTTTAGGTTTCAACATCGGAACATGAACATGGGGGCTCACTGAGCTGATATGAGTGGTCTGGGCCACAACAAAAGGATGACTATGACATGCTCAAGGGAAAGGGAAGGAGGATTAAGTGAGATCCCAGTGAGAGACTGCTATCAAAAGCCTAGAGCCCTCCTGGCCATGCTCCATCCTATCTTTGTGACGTTGGGCTGCTCATATAATCTCACTGAACCTCAGCTCTTAATCTGGAGAAGGGAACATGTGACCATTCCATGTATTCTGAAAATTTCTTTGAAGCCTAAAGGCATCCTGAATGTCAAGGAGGTTGTAGACAATAATTACTGACTTTGTGGGTACTGACAGGAATGTCTTCATCCGCAAGTCTTGTTAGGCCACAGAAATAAGATTGAGAGAACTGGTAAGAATGGTTATGGTGCTCATTCTTTAGAACATTTTAGTTAGGGAAGAAATACCAGACCAGCTTTTCTATACAAGTAGCAGTCCTTTGTCTGGGGAAACCCTGGAAAATGCCAAACATTCTAAGGATGGGCAAACCTGGCTGGCTCTGTGAGGCAGAAGGCTGCAATGTGTTCCCCAGATGCCAGTTTGGGCAGGTATTTGGTCTTCTGCTCCTCACTGCCCACCAAGATGATCCCCTGAATGAAACACACAAGCACAAACACATTAATTTAAGCCATGAGAAGAGAGTACGGAGTGTCCTGTGAAACAACTCCCTCTGAGGACATCTACTTCCTGTGAAGAAGATGACACGAGATTGGGGAAGAATCCTCTACTGGACCTGTACTAGTGATGTATATATGACAACAGAACTTTGGAACCAAAGTTTTCATCTCTCTACTCCTCTTCTTCATGCCCCCACTCCTACTCCATGCTGCTAAATGGGTTCCTGCTTTGAGAGTTGAGAAGCTGGACACAGGGCTCATTCTTCAATTTGTTGTCTGTTGAGTAGATGCTTTAAGTAATGCAATTCCAACTAATAGCTGTGTGCCCTTGGACCTATCCCAATGTGCTCTGAGCCTAGTAGAGTAGGAAAGCATGTGTATAAAAAGCAGGTGACAGCTCAGGATAGGGTTCATTTCCAAAATAGTAAAGCCAGAGTGAACTGGAGGACAGGGTAGCAAGAGCAGCTGGGCTTGTTCTTCACTAAGCATTCCCTTTTTATAGCAGAGAAGAAGCTCCTTCAGAAATCTGACTCCTCCAGAAAGACCCCAACAGGAATTCCAGACACTTAACCTTTAGGCCGATAGCCTGGTGCGCTGCTAGGGTCACAGTGATTGATCCATCCAGGCTGATGATCTCCCCTAGCCGAGCATACATGGTATTGGAGAGGCCCAAGCCGCCTAGGAGAAACAGATCAATTGGTCTCAGTCTGACCCAAATCCTTCCAGTGAGGCAAATGATTACAAGTAACAGCGTATCACCATTTTTAAATATCATACTCTAGAAAGGCAAAAAGAAAACAAAAATTGCCCATAATCATACTACACAGAAAAACATTTCTGTATATTTTCATACTTTTTCTATGTATAGAAATATATGCAGACTAATATTTTTAATGTATCTGCTAGACTCCACGACAAGCCCTCTCTGCCACTCTGATTTTTTTTTTTTGGATGAATCATTCTATATGGGGCTGTCCTGTGCATTGTAGTATGTTAAGCAGTAACCTTGGCCTCAATGCCAATTACAATCCCCCAAAACATTTTTAGCTACTGCCAAATGTTCCATGAGGGATAACATTGCTTCTGAATTTGGGAATCACTGCTCCAGGAGTAAAACTACAATAGTATTGAACACAGGAAAATAGCTGGGCATCGGTGGTTCAGGCTTGTAATCCTAGCTACACAGGAGGCTGAGATCTGAGGATTGTAGTTTGAAGCCAGCCTGGGCCGGAAAGTTTGTGATAATCCTATATCTAATAAACTACTCAGAAAAAAGCTGGAAGTGGTGCTGTGGCTCAAGTGGTAGAGAACTAGCCTTGAGCACCCAGGCCAAGTTCAAGCTCCAGGACTGGCAAAAACAAAAAAATAGGAAACAAAGAACAAACAAACAACAAAAATACAAAATGCTGGGATCTTAAATATGTACTCTGCATAATTTTCAACTTCCAGGTATAGCTAGATGGCCTTATGTTCACTTTATAGATGATAAACCAAGGACTAAGGTCATTAGGCCAACAAATTGCAGATCTAGTCTTGACTTTGGG
>NC_063170.1:72566270-72666270 GCF_023159225.1 Perognathus longimembris pacificus
ACCCAGGCGCACAGCACACTGTAGAGGGTGCAACCGCTCCTCCACCCATGGGAAGGTATCCTGTAGAGGTGGAGGGGCCCTACTGTGGGTGGGGTGGCCATGGCAATCACATGGGAACAGTTGACAGCTGCAAGAAATCCAGGCTTGGTCAACAAACACTACAGCTTTCCAGCATAGCAGCTCCCACTTAGTTTTTAGAATTCACTAGCCTTTGGGGAAAATTCTTCCCCAAATCTGTGGGCATGAACAGAAGGTTGCTGCTGCCTTACTTTGTTAAGCTGATGGAGAAATAAAGTAACCATTACTTTCCCCTACTATCTCTACCTCCTTTCTACTCAGATCTTCAGCATTCAGTATGGTTGCAAGTGACACCAGTAACACCCAGCACTTGGGAGTCACGACCCTGATGCCTGAGATAGCTGGGTAAATTCAGTCTCTCCCATAGCTTCACACAGAGACAGAGTAAGAAATGTGTTAAGAAATAAAAGGTTTTAAAAACACATAAAAACACAAACAACAGGCAACAGGATGGATGTCTGTTGTCACCTGTAGAGGTGAGCTCTGGCTTCCCACAACTAGGCTGGCAGTGTTATGCATTACTTCAGGTATTCTGCAAAGATGGGACAAACTCTTTCATATAGTTAAATTCATGAGAATTTAAATACTGCAAGAAACACACATCCAAAGAAAACTGGGTATCACACTCATTTGTCCTTCATTTTCATACTTAGCATAGATCAGCTGAGTTAGATATTAGCAGGATCTTAGCTCTACTGACTTGAGGGCTCTGTCCTTCAGTCTTCAAAGCAGAAGAAGGGCGGGCACCCTTTGATCTCTGTAGACAAGCCAGGCAAGGAGACAGAACATCAAGGTCTCCTTGCTGATGTGCTTTCCAGTGCAAATCTCAGTCATACCACAGCTAAAAACTATTACTTTTAAAACTATTAGATTCTGAAGCTGGGACTATGGCCTAGCAGTAAACTCTCGCCTCCTATACATAAGGCCTGGGTTCGATTCCTCAGCACCACATATATAGAAAAAGCCAGAAGTGGTGCTGTGGCTCAAGTGGTAGAGTACTACTAGCCTTGAGCAAAAAGAAGCCAGGGACAGTGCTCAGGCGTTCATGCCCAGGACTGGCAACAACAAAAGAAAACAAAAAACTATTAGTTTTTAAAAGTATTGTTTTGGACATCTCCAACCAATAAACTCACAGCTAGAAAATATGCCCAGTCTTTGAAGTGCTGCCAACTGCTCTCTCTTCTTATCTCTCTCATAATCCTTAGCTGATGGTATCTGGAAGCAGCCCCAGCACATACTCAGAGGACAGACAGGTAAAAGCCTGGGAGCGGGGCTGGGGATATGGCCTAGTGGCAAGAGTGCTTGCCTCATATACATGAAGCCCTGGGTTCGATTCACCAGCACCACATATACAGAAAACGGCCAGAAGTGGCACTGTGGCTTAAGTGGCAGAGTATTGCCTTGAGCAAAAAGAAGCCAGGGACAGTGCTCAGGCCCTAAGTCCAAGGCCCAGGACTGGCAAAAAATAAAATAAAATAAAAATAAATAAATAAAAGCTTGGAAGCCTAGAATCATAATAATACATCTAGGCTTTGCACCCAGACTGCAGAGGTACTGCCTTTAAAGGCTAGTCTTCCTTCACAGTTATGTACCTTTGTATGGACAAATACAGAGTGCTTGTTAGAGAGCTATACCGGATAGGTGGTTGCCACCCTAACTTACCAAATTCTTCTGGAACCTGTATTCCAAAAAGTCCCAGTCTCCTCAATTTCTCTAAGGTATCATCTGGGATTTTTCCCTCGCGGTCAATTTTTTGAGAGTCCACTGACAAGAAGAAAGAATTTTGATTAAATAAAATATAAGAGCCTGATGCCCGTGGCTCACACCTGTAATCTTGGCTACTCACAAGGCTGTGATCTGAAGATCATGATTCAAAGCCAGCCCAGGCGGGAAAATCCATGAGCCTCTTAGATCCAAACCACCACCCTGAAAACTGGAGGTGGAGCTTTGGCTCAAAGTGGTAGAGTACTACCCTTCATCAAAAAATCTTAGAGAGGAAGTTGCGCCATCCCTGGCCCTGGAGGTGCCGGGCAAGCGCGGAGCTGTTGAGCGCTGCTGCTATATGGCTTCCACCAGGGTGGCAGTCAGGGCTGCCGGCCCGGCCAACGAAGCCCCCGAAATTCCAGACAACGTGGGAGACTGGCTCCGGGGCGTCTACCGCTTCGCCACCGATAGGAATGACTTCCGGAGGAACTTGATCCTCAATTTGGGACTCTTTGCTGTGGGAGTTTGGCTGGCCAGGAACTTGAGTGACATTGATCTGATGGCACCGCAGCCGGGAGTATAACCAAACAATCGGAATTCCTGTGCTGTACCCAAACTTTCCAAAAAAGAGTATAATTTATGACCACCACAAGATAATGCTTGTTGGCTGCTGAAGTTCCTCCTGCCTTTTCTAATACTGAAGTGTTGTCTTGGTTCTGTGAAAGTTATGTACATAGTTGAGATGTTTCTGCAGGGAGATGATCTTTGCTCATGTCCTAAGGAATTATGAATGGTGTTATAGCGAATATTTGAAATAAAGACTGTACACAGAAAAAAAAAAGCTTAGAGAAAGCCCTGAGTTTAAGTCCAACAACTGACAAAAAATAAAATTTAATTTAAAAGAAATATAGGGCTAACAATGTGGCTTATTGGTAGAGTGCTTGCCTAGCATGCATGAAGACTGGTTTCTGATTCCTCAGTACCACATAAACAGAAGAAGCCCGAAGTGGCACAGTGGCACAAGTGGTAGAGTGCTAACCTTGTGCGAAAAAAGCTCAGGTACAGTACCCATACCCTGAGTTCTAGCCCCAGAACTGGAAAAAAATATATAGTATGTTCATACAAAGTACACAGAATTATTTTAATTTTTAACTGTTTTTATAATGGTGATATACGCAGGGGTTAGTTACATAAGTCCGGTAAAAGAGTACATTTCTTATCTTTTTTTTTTTTTTTGGTTGCCTGTGTGGTTTGAACTCAGGCCCTGAGCTCTTTTACTCAAGGCTAATGCTCTACCACATTGAACCACAGTGCCACTTCTGGTTTTCTGGTGGTTAATTGGAGATAAGAGTCTTACAGACTTTCCTGCCCAGGCTGACTCTAAACTGTGATCCTCCAAACTTAGCCTTCTGAGAAGCTAGGAGTCCAGGCATGAGCCACTGGCACCCAGCAAGAGTATATTTTTTCTGGACAATGTCACCCCTCCCTTGCTCTCTCCTAGTTTTTCCCTCCCATGGCCACCTACAAGATGTATAGTTCCTTCAACATAGTGTCTAGTGAATACCACTGCATCATTTGTTTACCCTTTGCCCTTCCATTTCTGTGCCTCTCCTTTCACTCTCAAAGACATATAAAGGAACAAAGAAGACAAAAGGAAAATGAAAATAATAACAAATAATAACAAAGAAAAAACTTCTTGTTTCCATTTCCTGGAGTTCATTTTGATAACTACTATTTTGTATGATCAGATGCACACAGGTATGCACACAGACACACACCTTTGTGTTCTTCTCCTAAGACAAAGAATTATTTTTAATGTATTTATTTATTTAATTTATTTTTTCCCAGTCCTGGGTCTTGAAAGCCAGGGCCTGGGCACTGTCCATAAACTTATTTTGCTCAAGGCTAGCACTCTGCCACTTAAGCCATAACACCACTTCTACCTTTTTTCTGTGTATGTGGTACTGAGGGCTTCATGTATGCTAGGCAAGCACTCTACCACTAAGTCACATTGCCAGCCCAGAATTATCTTCATATAGCATACAATCACAATGTTACATGTGACATGAAGAAAACGGAAAATGGTGTAAAAGAAGCTGAATAAAACTATACATAAAGTATGGTTCTGTTTAAATAAAATTTTAGGGCTGGGAATATGGCCTAGTGGTAAAGTACTCACCTCATATACATGGACAATTATGCAACTTTGAACACTAACAACATAGTAACATTGACAGCTATGCAGTAGCAGTTTTCAGTGTATGGAACAGCTTCAAGGGGCCACTCATGTTCAAGGTTATTTTATTGAAATGGTATTTGTCTTTCTAATTTTAATTATGTACTACTTTTCTAGGGGTACTTGATATAAATCAAACAAAAGCAGATAGGCAAACATTAAAAAGATTTTTAAAACTGCTAAACACAACCCCACCTACCTATGCTTCCTGTATAGCTGGAATTACAGATGCATACCACCACATACATCTTGTTCACTGAGATAGGGTCTTGGTAACTTTTTGTCCCCACTGGCCATAAACCTTAACTTTCCTAAAATCTTTGCTTCCTAAGTAGCTGGACTACAGGTGTCCACCATCATGACCAGGCATCATGACCAGTTGCTTACTTTTGTTGTATTCTACTCAAGTGTTGGTCTGTAACAGCTTAAAAACATTTCAAAGTGGTCCATGGTGAACCATGGAGAAAAGGAGCACCGCTGAAACTAGATGTTTACACATTAAATAGTAATTGGAATTATGCCTTAGGTTAATATTGTCAAAAGGGACAGTTTCTTCCTCATCAATGACTGTGTATACATCATTTCTAATTTAAATATCATCATCATCACCTTTACAGTGGAAATGGATAATGATAATCTTACATACCCTCCTCTTTGAAGAATTTTTCCACAGGTCCCACAAACTGATTGATTTCATTAAGTTCATCTTGGCTAACTTCTGGAAATGGGAAAACATCTTTCTAAAAATGATAAACAGGACAAAAATTTAAATAGTGCAAACTTCTCACCATGGTAATATTGGTTAAAAGGAAATGAAAAAGATGTACATGTGACCAGCAGAACGTGACACAGGTAAAGAGGCAAAAGCAACTTTCACAAGATGCTTCATATGTAGACTTACCTATGTCCACCTTCCCCTTCTGCAGGCAGATAGATGCCGTTTTCTGCCATCTTTCTTCTCAATAAGTGATAAGGACAGTCCCATAAACAAGAAGTACTTTTACAGTCTAAGTTTAACCTTCATTTTCTGTTTATCAACTCAAGGCCATGGACAAATCCCATCACCCTTCATCACCCATACTGATCCAAGGTCACACTGATTCATGCATGGGTCTTGTGAAAATTATGCAAGATAGGGTTTGTGAAAGCTCTTCAATAGATGGATCAATTCTGTATCAGTTCCTACTGATGAAAGCCCACTGCAGACACCATGTCTGTTCCCTCAAGCCGAAATTATTTTTCCTGTGGCTGACATTGGCACCCTGTGCCGACCATAATGGATGGGGTCACCACTGTGCCTGTCACTGACATCAGCTCCCGGTGATGAGCATAGGAGTGACAGAGTCACCACTGTCCCTCTTGTCACCAACATCAGGGATAGGATCAGGTCATCACTGTCCCTGTCACCAACACAGCTCCTTGAAACCAGTGTGTAAGCAAGCTGGGTTATGGGATGAGACCAGATCACCCTGCATTGCAGTTCGGATCAGAGTCCTTATGTATGGGACTTGGGCAACATATTTTCTCTTCCATTACATAGGAACTTCTTCAGAAAGCAGCTGTGAAGCTTAGAAAGGGAAAGTACTCAAACAGGAAGTAACAAGCCCTCAACTTTCCCCCAGCCTTTGCCCTTCTACCTAGCCTCCTAATTCTTCCTCACTAGTAATGTGCTCAGATGTTTGCTCCTCTCTGGCCCCAGGCTATAGGCTGGTCTCTATTTAAGAAACAGCTGACTTAATCTTCTATCCTTTAGCATATAATAGTCAAGGTGGTCAAGAAGGAAAACAAGAGTGATACTCCTCAAAACAAACCTGTTTCCTTCACTGAATTCACAGAGGCTCAACCCAACCCCACCACAATCATCTTTGTATCCTCACTGGAGCACTAGCCCTTAACAATGGGCTGTGTGAGAGAAAGGTGATTCTGGCACCAATGGGTAGTCCAGATGAGAAGCATCCTGGCACCTAATGTGTACCGGAATGATACAGGGAGATCCTGGTTGCATAGAAAAAGGACTGTAATAACAATGAACAAAAAGTGCTAAGTGGCGCTGTGGCTGAAGTGGCAGGGCGTTAGCCTTGTGCTCAGGCCCTGAGTCCAAGCCCCAGGACTGGCAGAAAAAAAAAAAAAAAGACAAAATGTGAATGTTGAAGACAGTTCAATTTCAATGAACAGCTTTTAAATTTATAAAGCATTAGAGCCAGGCAAAGGTGGCTCATACCTATACTCCTAGCTACTCAAAAGGCCAAGATTTGAAGATCATAGTTAGAAGCCAGTTTGGGCAGAAAAGTCCATGAGACTGTTATCTCCAGTTAAGCAACCAAAAAGCCAGAAGTGGATCTGTGACTCACATGGTAGAGCTCTAGTCTTGAGCAAAAAAGCTCAAGGGCACTGCCCAGGCCCTGAGATCAAATCCCAGGATTGACACCAAAAAGAAAAAAACAAGAAAACCCAGCCAAACAAATAAAAAAAAAAAAAAACCCAGAAAACCAGTAGGTTCCTTGAGTAATCCTTTTGCAGAAGCCAAATATGCAAAACAAGTAAAAGCCAAGTGGTTGAGACTGAGGCTGCTGATGTTGCCCAAACCCTACATTGTTTGTGTAGCAACACTAAGGAGAAATCCATGAGATGCTCAGGTCTAATTAGGGCAAAGTGGCAACCATTGGCCTAATAACCTTAGGTTACACTGAGATGTCACTAATATGATTCTGTTCAGAACCCAGAAAAAAGTTTTGAAGCTTGATCCAGAGTAGTAGCAATGAAACTGCTTAAAAGTTTAAGATCCTGTTTCATGGTTCAGCCTGACAATACTAGAGGAATGTTTTAAAGTGAAAAGCCAGAAATGAACTCCTTCTGAAATACAAGATTAGCGAGATGCTGGTGCTTCATGCCTGCAATCCTACCTAATCAGGAGGCCAAGATCTGAGGATCACATTTTGAAACCAGACCAGGTAGGAAAGCCTCTTTTTTTTTTTTTTTGGCCAGTCATGGGGCTTAGACTCAGGGCCTGAGCACTGTCCCTGGCTTCTTTTTTTGCTCAAGGCTAGCACTCTGCCACTTGAGCCACAGCACCACTTCTGGCCATTTTCCCTATATGTGGTGCTGGGGAATTGAACCCAGGGCTTCATGTATACGAGGCAAGCACTCTTGCCACTAGGCCATATTCCCAGCCCAGGAAAGACTCTTATCTCCAATTAACCAGCAAAAAGCCATAAGTGGAGCTGTGGCTCAAATGTCACTTGAGCCAAAAAGGTCAGGGACAATGCACAGGCCCTGAGTTCAAGCCCCAGAACTGGCACAAAAAATAAATACAAAAAATGCAAAAGCAGTCTACATTTCCACCACGTTGAAAGGAGGAAGCACATGTGTTGGCAACTATGCTGTTTACTCTATTTTGTAGATTAAAGTAGTAAGATCATAAAACTAGTAAGTATAGAAGCCAGCATTATTTTTTTAACTGTACATCATATAAGACTTTGCATGCACTATACATTTCACTGTGTGGCAAACACATCACTCTCTCTCTCTCTTTTTGGTGATGGGGCTTGAACTCAGTACATGGGCGCTTTTCTTGAGCAAAAGTGCTCTACCACTTTGAGCCCTAGCACCACTTCCGTTTTTTGAGTCTCTCAGGGACTTTTCTGACTGGGCTGGCTTTGAACCAGCTCAGACCGGAGGTGTGAGCCACCGGTGCCGGGCTCATTATCTCCATTTTAAAGCTGAAATAACTAAGGCCCAAATCTTCTACAAGTATGAATGCGTTTTTTTTTTTTTTTTTTTTGCCAGTCCTGAGGCTTGGGACTGAAGGCTTGAGCTCTGTCCATGGCTTCTTTTTACTCAAAGGCTAGCACTCTACTACTTCAGCCACATAGCCACTTACAGCTTTTTCTATATGTGTGGTGCTGAGGAATCGAACCCAGGGCCTCATGCATATGAGGCAGGCACTAGGCCATATTCCCAGCCCAGTATGAGTGCTTTATAGGCTGCTAAAGGATGAATTCTGGAACCTTGGAAAAGGTTGGTATTGGAAAGGAACCTTGGAGCCAGATTTCTGAGGAATCACAATGGCACAGTGAAGCTGCAGAAGGCACTGAGAGTTCCCTGCAAGGTGCCAGAGGAGTGAGCTCTGTTCAGAAATCGAAGAGGATTTTTCCAGACCTGAACTGGCACCTCGTCTCAAATTAGCATGGCAAGAAATAGCTGCAAGCCGTACGTGGTGCTCTACAGCTGGGGCAGGAGGATCCCAGGTTCAAGAACAGTCCCTGATACATAGCAAGACCATGTTCTCCCCTCCCCCATCCCCAGAAGTCCACTTTTCCAGATCAGGCTCCAGTGGGACCGAGGAACCTGGAGTTTAAGGGCGCTCCGAGCCAAGGGTGTGTGTCCGGCAGGTTTGGGCACTGTACTAAGTTGCCCCAGTCTTGCCTGCTAAGGTCAACTGGAGGGAGACAGAGCGAGGGCGACTCAGGCCCCTATTACCTGCTCGATTTTGCCCAGAAAGAGCTCCTTGGCGTATGCATGGTTAGGCGGACTCGTGCCAAGCCAGCGCCGTCTCGCCATGAGGGCCGCCGGAGCCCGGCCGGCCAGCGCCGCCGCCGCCCGGTGCAGGAGACCGCAGAGGTGCATGCTACCTGGGTCAACCCGGAGCTGGGGGGAGTCTACTGTGCGCGCGCACGCGGGAATCAGGTCGGCGGTGGCCGATGACGTCAATAACCTGCGCCTCCCCAGTCCCGCGCCAGTCCCCGCTCTGAGGGCGGTCCCTGCGGTTCTCCGGCTGAGGGCCCGCGCGCCCCGGAGGCGGGGTCATCGGGTCACGTGGGCGGGAACGCCAGCCCCAGATGCCTTCCAGTGCCAAGGTAGTGGAGGTGCACCTACCTTCTCCGCGGCCCCCTGACTGAGGCTGTGTCAAAGGAAGACAAGTCAGACGATGGGGGAGTTTACCGCGTGGTTGGGTCGGGCAGGCATTGTGCTACCGTGGGAATCATTTTGGTTTGCTTCCTAGCTTCCATGTACATTACATGTATCCGTGGACTGATGGCTTTAATGGATGTCTATAGCTGTGTGTCTATCATGTAATCTATTTGCCCTCGCCCTCCTTCCTTCTCCTCCTTCCTCCTCCTCCCTCCTTCCTCCTCTTCCCTCCTTCCTCCTCCTCCCTCCTTCCTCCTCCTCCCTCCTTCCTCCTCCTCCCTCCCTCCCTCCTCCTCCTCCTCCCCTCCCTCCTCCTCCTCCTCCTCTTCCTCCCCATTCTCCCCCCTCCTCCTCCCTCCCCCCTCCTCCTCTCTCTTTCTTCCCTCTCTGTCAGTATGTTTGGTCTCTCTTCTGGCACCAGCGTCTTAAGGTCAAGGCCTTGTGCTTAATAGGCAAGTGCTCCACTACTTGACCCAAATCTCCAACCCTTTCTTGCTACAGTTTTTTTTTTTTTTTTCAGATATGGTCTTGTGGGGCTGGGAATATGGTCTAGTGGCAAGAGTGCTTGCCTCAGATAGTGTCTTGTGTTTTTGCCCAGGGCTTACATTCTACTGCCGTCCCTGTATGTCTCTTGGGATTGCCTGAGTGTACCACCTTTGACCAGCTAATTTGTTGAGCTTGTGTCTTCCTTACCTTAGTTCTCCCTATCTATGCTTTACAAGTATCTGATATTGTAGATGTCTGTTGCTGCACCTGGGCTATTTATTTAGTGAGACAAAGCCTTACAATGTCCCTAGGCTGTTCTAGAACTCATAATTCTGCATCTCAAGTTTTGGTATTTCAGGTCTTCACTAACTTCTACCTTTTTTGTTGTTGGTTGTGGAGCCTGAACTCAGGTCCTGGGTTCTGTCTGTGAGCCTTTTCATGCTCAAGGCTAGCACTCTACCACTTGAGCCACAGCATTTCTGGTTTCTTAGGGATTAATTAGAGATAAGAGTCTTATGGGAACTTTTCTGCCCAGGCTGGCTTTGAAGTGCGATCCTCAGATCTCAGCCTCCTGAGTAGATAGGATCACAGGCATGATCCACCAGTGCCCATCTGCCTAAGTTTGTCATCAAACTCTTGTGTTTCCACCATCCCTAGGGAAGATAAGCTACAAAGATATCTGGAGAAAGAATGTGCTTGACAGGACAGGGCAAGCAGGATAGGACAGGCATTCAGCAGTGCACTTGCCCTGGAGCAGACAGATGGAGCTCTTAAGGACAGCTCATACAACTTCATCCAGGAAGCACACAACATCCTTCCAAGCCTTCTCACTGTGTGCCTTTATGTCCTGTCTCTTGTGGGTTATTCTCCATGCCTTTTATTTCACTCCCATATTCATTCACTTAACTAAAATATTTCCTTGAGCACTTACTACATTGTAGCTTTTATGCTAGACATAAGAGAGAAAAAAATAACAATCAGGAGAATGAAGTTTCATTCCTCATGAAGCTCATATTCTAGTGTGGCGGGGGGGGGGGGGGGGGGGGGGAGTTTTCCACCAGCCAAACATAACCTGCAGAGATATAAGCAGGGTGTGTTCATGAGAATGAAGTTTCATTCCTCATGAAGCTTATATTCTAGTTGGGGGGGGGGAGAAAACTTTTCCACCACCCAAACATAACCTGCTGAGATATAAGCAGGGTTTGTTCACAGAAAGCTACCTGGAGGGGCTGGGAATGTGGCCTAGTGGTAGAGTGCTTGCCTAACTTGCACGAAGCCCTGGGATCGATTCCTCAGCACCACATAAACAGAAAAATCCAGAAGTGGTGCTGCGGCTCAAGTGGTAGAGCACTAGCCTTGAGCAAAAAGAAGCCAGGGACATTGCTCAGGCCCTGAGTCTAAGCCCCAGGACTGGCAAAATAAGAAAGCTACCCTGAGGCACAGACCCGTTATAGCCTTACCTGTTGTAACCTAGACTAGCATACAATGTTATTACCATGTTGATGAAGTCAGCTTCCCCCTGTAATACTTACTATAAATCTATAGGAATTACGAGTGATGTTTGGGAAATAATATGCACATCAGTAAATGGGATGTCATATATAATCCACAAGTAGAATCATGCAAACAGTCAAAGGGCCAAAATAAAAGAGGACAAAAGATAGCCTATTTGTTATAATTGGATGAATAATGTGAAAGAATGAACAGAGACAATAGTGTTCTTCAGACAATTAATTCAGTGTTAAATAAGCGTGTTTCCCATTGTGGATATCTGTAAGGTGAGCAAGAGCAACACATTTTACCTTTTTATGTGCTGGTCCTAAGCTTGAACTCTGTGCCCGAGCCCTCATTCAACTCTCCCTTAGCATCTATCCTAAGGCTGGCATGTGAGGCATGGTTCCAGTTCCAGCTTTCTTGGTGATTAGCTGGAGATAAGAGTCGACTTTCCTGCCCAGACTACTTTCCACCTCAATCCTCAGATTTAGGCTACTGAGAAGTTAGGATTGCAGATGTGAGTCACTGGTGCCCAAATATTTTATTTTAGTAATAGAGGCTGCATTCAAGGACAGCTTTATGAGTTATGGATACTATGCAGACAAATGCAACTGAACACATTTCATTTGGAATGATTTAGGTGCTCTCATAAAAAGTTCAATCGATTACAAAAGGAATCCCATATCCCCATTCATTAAAATACTGAAAGAACATATACCCATTAAATGCAAGTGGATTAGAATAATTTCCATTCCCAAGTGCACACACATATTGCTTAATCTCCCTTCACAGAACAATTAAATCCCTATTAATTACATTGTATCTCTGGAGCAGAGTATAGTGCTGAGAAGCCCTCCCAAGCCAACATTCTTCCTCCATCTTATGTTTGTTTTGATTCTGCAGTGAAGAATGTGGTGCTTATATACAAGGCTTTATAATTCTTCGGTCCTCTCAATCGACTTTGCTTAGGTATGTCTGTATTTATGTCTTTGTTTATAAATAATCCCTGGTGCTGTCCTTGCGCTCTTGTGCTTAAGGCTAGCTCTCTACCGCTTTGGCCACAGCTCCATTTCCAGCTTTTTGCTGGTTACTCGGAGACAACAGTGTCAAGGACTGCCATGGATGATTTGGGGTCGAGATCCTGGATCTCAGCTTCCAGAGGAGCCGGGATTACGGGAGGGAGACGCCCAGGGGCCCAAGTCTCTCTCCTTCTCCACCTTGAAGGGGGCGGAGGGCAGTGGCGCGGCCGTCCAATCGTGGGCTCGTGCGTCACGAGGGGCGGGGCTCCGCGCTCCCCGCTCCGGGTCTTCTCAGGCCTCGCGCTACCCGCGGGCCTCGCTTTTCCGCCGTGAACTTCCGTCTGCTATGTCCTTCGGCGCCGCCGGTGCCGCCGAGAAGACCGGGGAGGCCCTTAGATGCCCTGGAGCGCGAGAAATGGTGAGTGGGGCCCTGCTTCCAGGCTGGCGGATGTTGACTGGCTGGTCTCAGAACCGGCGGAGGCCGGCCCGGGCCTCTCCGTTTCCGCACGCCCAGCCCACAGCTGTCCCACCGCTCTCCGTCCCGACGGGCCTCCGCGCACGTGGCCCACGGGACGTCCCGGGGGACCCGGGTTGCCTGTTTCCCGCCCTGCCGGCTCTCAGTTTCGGCCTGTTCCACGTGGTGGTCAGAGCGGCCCTGCGTCCCCGCAGGCCGCCGCCTTTCTCCACACCGTGGTACCGAGCACGAGAAGCTTCAATTCCTAGACGGGTCTGTAATCCTAGCTACTCAGCAGGCTGAGACCTGAGGCTTGCGGTTCAAAGCCAGCCCGGGCAGGAAAACTAAAAAGCTTTTAGTGGCGCGCTGGATGTAGAGTTAGCGCCCAGAGGCTCAGAGTCTACGCCCAGGCCTACAGTTAAATACCCAGGACAGGCGCCCCCCCCCCCTCAAAAAAAATAGTTGTGATTCCAGTGAGATCCACTTGGTCACTTTTCACATTTGCAGCTCATTCTTGTGTGGTGTGGCGTCTGAAACGTACTGCCAAGCTCAAGGTCGTCTATCTCTGTTACCTTTCAGGCATTCTGAATTAAACATTCCACATCTGCCTTCCTGATCCATTTTGAGTCCAGATTAATTTTGAGTATAGATGGGCAGGAGGAGGTCCATTGTTGTTTGTTGAGAAGACCACACTTTTTTTTTCATTATTGCGTTTCCCTTGCTTTTTTGGTCAATGATAAATGTACTATTTTTGTTGTCTTATTTTTTTGGTTTTCTTTCTTTCTTTCTTTCTTTTTTGCCACTCCTAGGTCTTTGAACTCAGCCTGAGCACTGTCCCTGGCTTCTTTTTACTCAAGGCTAGCACTCTGCCACTTGAGCCACAGCGCCGGTTCTGGACATTTTCTGTATATGTGGTGCTTGGGAATTGAACCCAGGGGTTCATGTACAGGAGGTACATACGCACTCTTGCCACTAGGCCATATTCCCAGCCCTATTTTTGGCTTTTTTATTTGGTTCTATTTGTTTATTGTCTTGATTATTGTAAATAGCTCTGTATACTGGTTACTTTTCAGTATTGTTGGTTTTTCTGGTCTGTCCGTGCTGTGGTCCCTCCCCTCCCCCACTTTAGAGTCACCTTTCTGCTTTTTTTTTTTTTTTTTGCCAGTCCTGGGCCTTGGACTCAGGGCCTGAGCACTGTCCCTGGCTTCTTCCGGCTCAAGGCTAGCACTCTGCCACTTGAGCCACAGCGCAGCTTCTGGCCGTTTTCTGTCTATGTGGTGCTGGGGAATCGAACCTAGGGCCTCGTGTATCTGAGGCAGGCACTCTTGCCGCTAGGCTATATTCCCAGCCCCACCTTTCTGCTTTTGAAAACACAAATTGTTAGCTTTTTTTTGGCCAGTTCTCGGGCCAGAATTCGGGGCCATAGCACTGTCCCTGGCTTCTTATTGCTCAAGGCTAGCTTTTTGAATATGTATCAAACTCTGCCAGAAACCACATAGACATACACACATACAGGTACAGAAGAAGAAAGGAAAGGTTTATTGCCAGCAAAGGGACTGGCAAGACTCCTTCTTACCAGGTAGGAGTGAGAAGTACCCTCTGTTGTCTGGGGTGACTTATATAAGCTAGGAGGTATTGGAGGCGGGGACCTGGGTGTGGACCTGCAGACCAGGGGCTTTACCATGTTGGGCTCTAATTGATAGCTGCTGGCAAGGGGTCCTGCAGCTGCCTTGACTATGGAGGTCACTGTTAAGGGGATCTATTTGCCTTACATGGTGGTAAAAAGTACTAAAGGAGTGTCCTCTGGTGGTGTGGTCCGGGGTTACATGATTGCCGCCCTTACTACATGGGCCTATTGTTGCTTAGGAAGGGAGCATGCTAAAGCTATGGGAGAGGGGCCTATCAGGCTTACACTAGTACTCTACCACTTGAGCCACCACACCACTTCAGGCTTTTTCTATATATGTGGTGCTGAGGAATCCAACCCAAGGCTTCATGTATACAAGGCAAGTACTCTGCCACTAGGCCTTATTCCTAGCCCCAGCTTTCTTTCTTATGTATTTATTTTTGGTGCTGACAATAGCGCTTAAACTCAGGGTGTGGGTGCTGCTCCACTTCTTTGCCTTTTGGAGATGAGAGTCCCACTTACTTTCCTGGTGTGCTGGTGATCCTCAGCACAGCCTCCTGAGAAATGTAGGATTACAGTTTATTTATTGTGACTGTTGAGTCATTGTTCAGGTTGACACCTGGCAATTTAACCTTGAAGTTTATAATCCACAATCAAGATATATCCATTTTTAAGGTTGACTTTTCAATTTTTTTGGAAAGTGTAGGTTTTGATTCTTGTTAGGTTTATATATAATACTTTCTTGGTATTCTTGGTTTTTGGCTTTACATTTTATATGCAATAATTGCTGACTGCCAAAAATGATTGACTTTTGTATATCAGTCTCATATGCTACCAATTTATCTGAATTAGTTCCTTCAATTTTTAGTTTGCCATCAGCATTTCCGGGATTATTTTCATGTGTAAATGGCCCCCATTTCTCTCTTGGTATAATTTTTCTGTAATTCTTTGAAAACATTTTATTCAGTATGTTAATAGGATACATTAAATTCATGAAGTTTTGATTTATGGTCTGCAGAATTCCCCCTCCCCCTTTTTTTGGCTGGTCTTGGGGTTTGAACTCACAGGCTGGGCTCTGTCCCTGAGCCATATTTTTGGTCAATGGTAGGTTCTACCACTTGAGCCACCATGCCACTTCTGCCTTTTTCTTCTGGGTAGTTTATTGGGGATAAGCTTGGGCACTGTCCCTGAGCTTTGCTCAAGGTTCGCACTCTAGCATTTGAGCCACAGTGCCACTTCTGGCTTTTTCTGTGTATGTGGTACTCAGGAATGGAACCCAGGGCTTCATGCATGCTAGGCAAGCACTCTCCCTAAGCCACATTCCCAGCCCTGGATCTCAGCCTTTTGAGTAGCTAGGATTATAAGCATGAGTCACCAGTATCTGGCTCTATTTTTAGAAGCTTGGATTTAGTTAGCACACCCAAATACAACTAATATATATATTGTTGCGGATTTTTGTGTTGTCCTGTCATTTTCTGTAATGACCACTTAGTTTAACTAGTAGGGTAATGTGCTTCATTGTGATTTTGTGTGTGTGTGTGTGTGCGTGCATACGTGCGCACTACCAGTCCTGGGACTTGAACTCAGTGTCTGGTGCTGTTCCTGTGCTTTTGTGCTCATGGCTTGAGCCACAGCTTCACCTGTAGTTTTTTTGTGGTTCCTTTCCTAGCTGGGCTTGCTAGGATTACAGGTGTGAGTCACCAGCATCCTGCTTGTCACATACTCTTGTTACCTTGTGATAACATAGATGTCCCACATTCACTCATTTTTCAGGAGCTGATGATACTTTGTGTTTTAAGAAATGTGCACATTTCTTGAATGGAAAATGTCCTGGGAAAAATTCTCATATAGTTTTGTACAATCTCAACATATATGTGTGTGTGTGTGTGTGTGTGTATTTTAAATTTGGTTGGTCATGGGTTTGAACTGTGGGCCTAGTCACTGTCCTTGAGCTCTTCATTCACCATAAATTTCAAGGCAAGATTTTTGTTTCCTGTAAAACAGAGCATGCTTTGTAAGTGAATGTGTTTTAATTGACTTAGTGCATTTCTTTTGTCTCCTAATATCTTTTGTGTAAAGATGACGTGCCAGTTAAAAATGAAAATATATCTTGCACATAGAAAAAACTGAATTTTAAAAACTGGAGGAAAATTCTGAGAAGACAACATATTTTCATGTTAAATATAATGACTGCTAAGTGTTTTGTTCAGATGTTTCAGAATGGTGCTATGTTTTGTGAGGCATTTGTTGAGAAGATTTCATAGTAGAGGGTGGTACTGTGGCCTGAATTAACTTTAGTGACTCTGTTGGAGAATTAAACTGGAATGATTGCCTGTGGCTTCAAATTCCATGTCAAAGGGTGATTTTACTTTATTTTTTGTCTTTTCTTTTTTGGTACTGGCAATCGAACCCAGGATGTTGCACTTGCTAGGCAAGTGCTTTGCCACTGAGCTACATCCCAGCCCTCAAAGGGTGATTTTACACTGTTGTTTGGATATCCTACTTGATTTCCACTCCCCTAAGTCAGTCTTATCTTGTATTGAGTCAGTTTATAGTATTTCAGGATGTTTTTCATATTAAAGAATTTGTCCAATTTAGTAGCTTTCTCTTTCTACTTGTTCTTCCTGATCTTACAATAAAACTAATCAATGAGAAAGTATTACTCCTAAGATTCTCAGTGGCTATCCTGAGATTCTGAGTGAGCCAAATTAGCCAATACTATGTCCTGTTCCCCCCCCCCCCCCCACTTCTTACTAAGTATGATATCAAAGCTTTTCTGTTTTTAAAAAAGCTTTGGTGTAGATCCTGGTACTTGAAATCAGCACCTGGTGTTTTCCCTGTTGCTCAAGGCTGACATGCTTAACATGTGAGTGACAGTTCTACCTCCATCCTTTTGGTGCTTAATTGAAGGTCAGTGTATTGAACTTGCTGCTTGGGTTTGCTTTGAACTGTAATTATCCTTCTTAGTAGTTTGGATTACAGGCATGAGCCACTAGTGCCTGGCAAAATTTTTCCTTTTTCTTTTTATTTAAGGAAAAAATATTGTTATTGTAAAGGTGATATATAGTACTTACAGTTACATATGTCAGGTTAAGGCTAGTACTCTATTCACTGAGAGCCACAGTAACACTTTCAGTTTTCTGGTGGTTCATTGGATATAAGAGTCTCACATACTTTCCTGCCTAGACTGGCACTGAATCACATCCTCAGATCTTACGCTCCTGAGTAGCTAGGATTACATGCATGAGTCACTGGTGTCCACATTCCTTTTTTGTTTTGACAATGTGATCCCTTCTCTTGTTTTCTCTTTGTTGTTCCTTCTAGTTCCTACCCACAATTTATGTACTTCATTTTTAACATAGTTACTAGTGAGTACCATTGCTGCACTTAAATTTATTTTTAAACAATTATTAGTTTAAATTAGTTATATAAAGGATCTTCATATTGGAATGGTATTTACAACATACATACAATCAATTTTCTTTAATCAAATTCACCCCATCTGCATTTTTTCCTAACAGTTTCCCTCCACCCTCTGAGTTTTAACTTTTTGCTGGGCTTCATTATGGTATGTTTTTATACATAAATAGTGTGCCTCTCCATTCCCCCTCCAAACAGGTCCATGTCATGTTCCTCAGCGGTAAGCACTATGCTACTCAGCAATATCCAAGCCCCATGGTCACACTTGTAGAGCATGAGTTCATAAGGACTGGCAGTGTCATGACTGCTAAGGAATTTTCTTATGCACCTCAGGTGGCAGGACTTGGTTATATAACAGGTTCTAGTGATCGTCTCCATAAAGAATTTAGTGTTAACAGCACATGTTATTTACTGGGACTATTAATGAGAGGAACATAATACTTTGTATCCATAGTGAGGTAGTATGTGTGCTTTAAAAGACAAGATACATGAAAATCTTTAGACATTTTTTACATATGTATTATGTGGATCCTCTACATCTTCATTCCTCAATAGTTCTATCTCTAGAATTATGTGGGAATAGCTAGTCAATAAGTATTTGGAGACCAAAGACTCATATATGAATTGTTGTAGATTTATACTACTGTAAGCCTTACCTGTTCTGTACATGTATTTGGAATGTTTTAGGAGCCTTTCAGCTTCAAGGATGTGTCTGTGAAATTTACCAAGGAAGAGTGGGCATTGCTGGATCATTCACAGAAGAGTTTCTACAGAGATGTAATGCGGGAAACCTTTAGCAACTTCAGCTGTATAGGTAAGAATATCATCCTTTTAGACAGGCATTGGTGGCTCATTCCAGTAATTTTAGCTACTTAGGAAGCTGAGATATGAGGACTGTGGTTCATACATAGCCAGCCTGGCAGGAAAGTTCATGAGACTTTATCTGCGGTTAACCACCACAAAAGTCAGAAGTGAAAGTTCCCTCAAGTGGCCTTGAGCGCTAGCCTTGAGTGGAGAAGCCTAGCAAGAGCATTAGGCCCTATGTTCCATTAAGGGCACTCACACATACATATACACTATCTTCCCTTTATTATGTAGACAATAGATTTGGACTGTGGATAAGGAAAAATTCGGTGACTATTTCAGTCGTGGGTACAATGTATGTAACCTAGAAATTAGTATTGCTTTTCTATAATTTATAACTGATAAAAAGTTTTGGGTTACATTTAGGTACAAAATGGACAGACCTGAACAGGAATGATCAGCACAAAAATTCTCAGAAAAATCTCAGGTAATTCACATGCATAAAAGGAAGCAATGTTGGTACTAGGAATGTGTCTCAGTTGAACAGTGGTTTCCTAGCATGCATGAAGTCCTGGGTTTGATTCCTTGTTACAATATAAAGAGAAAAAGCTGGAAGTGGCTCAAGTTGTAGGGTATTAGCTTTGAGCAAATGAAGCTCAGGGATATAGTTCCAGGGTCCTGAGTTCAAGCCCCATATCTGGCAAAAAAAACCCAATTAATGTCTTTTGACGAAGTCTTATGTATCATGACATTTTAAAAAGAAGCAAAAGGCTGTGTGCTATAGTACTAGCTACTCATGAGGCTGAGATCTTAGTGGTAGAATGCTAGCCTTGAGTAGATAAAGCTTGGGAACAGTGCCCAGGTCCTGTGTTCAAGCTTCAGGACTGGCACCCTCAATGTAAGAAAGAAAAGGAAAGAAAACAAATGAGCACAGCTTTTAAGTCTTAGAAAAAATTATAAAAATAATAAATTAAATTTGGCACAACATTTCACTTGCAAACAGTACTTAAAAAAGTGAAGTGATGATAGCTCCATGGAATCCATGTTGCCGAGTGACTAAAACATTTACTTCTATACTATTCCTGTGTAGCACAAAAATAATACACTTTACCTTATTTGGGGGAGCAGTGTTATGTTTAAGAGCTCATTAGTAATGTCTTGTTATTTTTTTTCATAAAAGCTATATGGCAGATAGACTCTAGTTTGTGTGGAGACACTTCAACTGATTCTAAGTCTTAATATAAGTGATGACTTTGTGAGTAAAAGCATGTGAAAATACTGTGTGAAGATTTTCATGGCTTGGTGCTGGTGGCTCACGCCTGTAATTCTAGCTACTGAGGCGGTTGAGATCTGAGGATCATGGTTCAAAGTCAGTCTGGGTAGGAAATTCTGTGAGACTCTTATGTCTAATTAACCAGTAGAAAACCACAAGCTGTTCAAAGTGGTACAGTGCTACTCTTGAGCAAAAAAGGTCAGGCCTTGAGCTCAAGCCCCATGACTGACAAAAAAACTTTTTCATGTATAATTCATTTTTTTATTAGGCATGTAATATCTCAACCTGGGTACAAATGTGAGCATAAAGAATACAGAGACAAGCTATATAAATGTAAAAAATGTGGGGAAACATTTATTTCTCACACAAGTGTTCAACAACACATGGCATCTCACAATGTAACTGGACCTTATAAATGTAAGGTATGTCTGACAACCTTTGATACCTCTAGTTCGTTTCAGGTACATGGTCCCACGCACCAAGCAGAATCACAGTACAAATGCCAGCCAAGCAAGAAGTTCTTTGCTTGTCATAGTTCACCTCAACTGTACAAGAATAATCAGAAGCAGTGTGGTAAAAGTCTCAGTTGTCCTAATGCTCTTAAAGTACCTGAGAATAAAAGATCTCATACTGGAGAAAAGCCCTATGAATGTAAACAGTGTGGTGAATCCTTCCAATATATCTGTTACCTTCGAGCACATGAATGTGTTCATGCTAACTTAGGTGCCTATGGATGTAAGCAGTGTGGGAAGACCTTCAAGTACCTCTGCAGTCTTCGAGTCCATGAAAGGAAACATACTGAAGTGAAATCCACATGTAAACATTGTGGCAAAATAGTCAGGTCTAGTTACCTTCAAATACATGAAAGAACTCATAGTGGAGGAAGTCCTTATAAATGTATACGATGTGGTAAAGTTCTTGCTAGTTTGTGGTCTCTTAGAAGACATGAGAAAACTCATACTGGAGAAAAACCCTATGAATGTAAACACTGTGGCAAAACTTGGTATAGTTCTTATGATCTTCGAGTACATGAAAGATCTCATACTGGAGAAAAACCCTACAAGTGTAAACAGTGTGGAAAAGCCTTCAGATATGCCAGTTACTTTCGAGAACATAAGAGAACACATAGTGGTAATCCCTGTGAATGTAAACAATGTGGCAAAAGTCTCAGTTGTCCTAATGCTCTTAAAGTACATGAAAAAAATCACATTTCAGGAAAACCCTATGAATGTAAACAGTGTGGAAAAACCTTCAGACAAGCTAGTTACTTTCGAGAACATGAGAGAACACATAGTGATAATCCCTATGAATGCAAACAATGTGGCAAAAGTCTCAGTTGTCCTAATGCTCTTAAAGTACATGAAAAAAATCACATTGCAGGAAAACCCTATGAATGTAAACAGTGTGGAAAAGCCTTCAAACAAGCCAGTTACTTAAAAGAACATGAGAGAACACATAGTGATAATCCCTATGAATGTAAACAATGTGGCAAAAGTCTCAGTTGTCCTAATGCTCTTAAAGTACATGAAAAAAATCACATTGCAGGAAAACCCTATGAATGTAAACAGTGTGGAAAAGCCTTCAGACAAGCCAGTTACTTTCGAGAACATGAGAGAACACATAGTGATAATCCCTATGAATGTAAACAATGTGGCAAAAGTCTCAGTTGTCCTAATGCTCTTAAAGTACATGAAAAAAATCACCTTGCAGGAAAACCCTATGAATGTAAACAGTGTGGAAAAGCCTTCAGACAAGCCAGTTACTTTCGAGAACATGAGAGAACACATAGTGATAATCCCTATGAATGTAAACAATGTGGCAAAACTTTGGCTAGTTCTCATGGTCTTCGAGTACATAAAAGATCTCATACTGGAAAAAAGCCCTATGCATGTAAACAGTGTGGTGAATCCTTCCAATATATCTGTTACCTTCGAGCACATGAACGTGTTCATGCTAACTTAGGTGCCTATGGATGTAAGCAGTGTAGGAAGACCTTCAAGTACCTCAGAGGCCTTCGAGTCCATGAAAGGAAACATACTGAAGTGAAATCCACATGTAAACATTGTGGCAAAATAGTCAGGTCTAGTTACCTTCAAATACATGAAAGAACTCATACTGGAGAAAGTCCTTATAAATGTATACGATGTGGTAAAGTTCTTGCTAGTTTGTGGTCTCTTAGAAGACATGAGAAAACTCATACTGGAGAAAAACCCTATGAATGTAAACACTGTGGCAAAACTTGGTATAGTTCTTATGATCTTCGAGTACATGAAAGATCTCATACTGGAGAAAAACCCTACGAGTGTAAACAGTGTGGAAAAGCCTTCAGATATGTCAGTTACTTTCGAGAACATAAGAGAACACATAGTGGTAATCCCTATGAATGTAAACAATGTGGCAAAAGTCTCAGTTGTCCTAATGCTCTTAAAGTACATGAAAAAAATCACCTTGCAGGAAAACCCTATGAATGTAAACAGTGTGGAAAAGCCTTCAGACAAGCCAGTTACTTTCGAGAACATGAGAGAACACATAGTGATAATCCCTATGAATGTAAACAATGTGGCAAAACTTTGGCTAGTTCTCATGGTCTTCGAGTACATAAAAGATCTCATACTGGAGAAAAGCCCTATGCATGTAAACAGTGTGGTGAATCCTTCCAATATATCTGTTACCTTCGAGCACATGAACGTGTTCATGCTAACTTAGGTGCCTATGGATGTAAGCAGTGTGGGAAGACCTTCAAGTACCTCAAAGGCCTTCGAGTCCATGAAAGGAAACATACTGAAGTGAAATCCACATGTAAACATTGTGGCAAAATAGTCAGGTCTAGTTACCTTCAAATACATGAAAGAACTCATACTGGAGAAAGTCCTTATAAATGTATATGATGTGGTAAAGTTCTTGCTAGTTTGTGGTCTCTTTGAAGACATGAAAAAACTCATACTGGAGAAAAACCCTATGAATATAAACAATGTGGCAAAACTTGGTATAATTCTTGTCATCTTCGAGTACATGAAAGATCTCATACTGGAGAAAAACCCTATAAATATAAACATTGTGGAAAAGCCTTCAGATATAAGAGTCAACTCCATGTCCATGAGAGAACACATAATGGAGAAGCACCCTATGAATGTAAACAGTGCGGAAAAACCTTTAGATTCCTCAGCTATGTTTGGGTATTTGAAAGTGATGCTGAAGGAAAAAACCTATCAGTGTAAACAATGTGGGAACTCTAAAGAGACTGGTGAGTAAATGAATACATAGTAAAGAAAAGCCCAGGTTCCACTGACTCATACCGGTGATATTGGCTATACAGGAAGCTGAGCTCTGAGGATTGGGGCTCAAAGCTAATCCAAGCAGAATAGTTCACAGATGGATCTAGAACAAAGCATCTAAACTCAGAGATAAATGGTGCATGTATTCTTTGATGTGGAAGCTGGGTCTAATATATATCATTAAATGATAAATTCTATGCTACTGTAGGCATTTATACAGAGATCAAAGGATACTCTTAGTAGAGGAACACAAAATCACAATACCTATGTCCCTCTGACCATACAAAATGTTTATGAAAATGAGCTCTAGGAAATGGAAGCCAGGTTATTTTCCTTGTTGCCCACCCCCCCCCTTTTGTATTGTGTGTCTTAGGAGGAGGTAAAGGAGTGCACAGAAATGGAGGGACAAAGGGTGAACAAATGTAGCAGTGGTACTCACTAGACACTGTTGAAAATGAACACTATACAACTTGTGGGTGTTGATGGGAAGGTGGACTAGGGGAGAGTTAGGAAGGAAGTGACATTATCGGAAAATAAATGTACACTTTACCTGACTTGTTTAGCTGTAAACCCTCTGTACATCACCTTGATAATTAAAATGAAAAATAAAAAGAAATAGTTGATAGTGTGTCTGGGTGTTGCAGTTGCAATTGCTGCGGGTTAACTGGCTCCATAGTACATGTATGTACTAAACATGCGTAAGTTAGCACCACCAACTGCTCATGGCTTTCTCTGGCCATTTGCAAGTGTTGACATAAATGGTTAATTGGCTTTGTCTCAGGAGACTGAGATCCAGAGCATGGTGTTTTGAATCCAGCTGGGGCAGACTGTTCACTAAAAACACTAGTAAAAAGCAGTGTTGGGGTCTGTCTCAAGTGGTATAGTGCCAACCAAGGATGTGTGTGAAGCAAACTTCAAACTGTAGCACCTCCAAGATCCCTGTTTTATACTCCCTATGTGTTATACTCAAAAAGGCACAGAAAATAGCAGGGTTTTTTTTTTTGTGTGTGTGTTGTTGTTGTTGCCACTCCTGGGCCTTGAACTCAGGGCCTGAACACTGTCCCTGGCTTCTCTTTGCTCAAGGCTAGCACTCTGCCACTTGAGCCACAGTGCCACTTCTGGCCGTTTTCTATATATGTGGTGCTGGGGAATCAAACAAGCACTCTTGCCACTAGGCCATATTCCCATCCCAAGGGTTTTTTGTTTTTTTTTAATGGGGAGAGGGACCAGGTTTATTAAATGAGACAGCTCATCAAAATTTGTCATAATTGGCACACTAACTTGTAAATAAAACCAGTTCCAGAACACAGCCAATTTTCACTTCTCTTTGCCAAGTATATATATTTTAACTTAATCTGTTTCTCCCCATCTCTAATGACTGAACTCTGGGTATTAGTCCTATCCTTAAAATTTTTTGTACCAGGCTATTGCTCTATCAAATGAAGTACAGCTCACCTTCAGAGTTGCCAGGTTCATAGGCATTGGCCATCAGTACCCAGTAGGTAATTTTATAGTATTTTCAGAGCTGTGGACTGAACTCAGGGCCTTGTACTTGCTAGCACTCTTTCACTAAGCCAAATCACTTGGTTTAGAGCTAGGGTTTTAGGGCTAGGGTTGTTAAGGTGAAGGTTAGGGTGGTGAGTGTGAGTGTTGAGAGTTTTTTGGTGAGGGTTTTAGGATGAGGGGGCCAGGGGCCAGGGCCAGACCTAAATACTAGTAAATAAGTGCCTTGCTGATACACACAAACCTTAGCCTACATGCAAGTAATTACTTCAAAAGTAACCTAAATAACAATGAAAGTTTCATATTATCAGTTGTAGGTGCTCAGAAAATAGATTTACAGTAAATCTGCTTAAGTATGTTGTAAACTACTTACTGTAGTGCACATCTGAATAAAGTGATAAGCTTATCTAAGTTCTGGTGGCTCAGATGCAGGGAAGTAGAAATAAAGACCCAGCTTCCTCGGAGAGCTCTTGGTCCCAGACGTCCCAGGTTTTGACCTAAAAGAGGAGAGGGACCCCTTCCATCCCAGGGCCTGGGCAGCGGGACCAGCAGCCAGGGGTAGAGCGGTATCCTGAGTTCCGAAGACAAACACCCTACTTGGGCCACAACGCAGACCACCACCGGAAGTGGTCCTGGTCCACAGGACAACCTTCTAAGATATCCAAGAGAAGCTCCCCAAATCTCCAAAGCACCCAAGATAGGCTGCCAAACTCTCCAGAGACAAAGCACCCATTAATTCCTAAGAACAGAGATTCAATACATTTATAATAAACCACTGAATGACCTGAGAGACACACAGTCCAAAGATGTGAACAAGGAAGGAAAGAAATGTAACTAATTGTTGAATCTCTACAGTGTATTTTAGTTATTAGCAAGGAAACTGCCCCATAGTTCTTATTTCATCTACCATTTCTACATACTAAAATATATTTTAGGGTTGGCTGTTGAATCCTGGCCACTCACACGTGCTAGCCAAATCTTCTTGAATGACTTTTATATTTTGTTAATTTCCACATTCTAAGTCTAAAATTTGGGAAGCCATTGTAGAATTAAAACAGATATCTTATGCTTTGACCCATTCATTCTACCTTTAGATATTTCCCCAGTAGTTGGACTCTGCCCTATGCTAAGTGACTCCCTCAGTGCTACAATGAGAAGGCACCCAAGAGAATATCAGTAGGAACCTGTGGAAATTGTCCATACAGAGTCAGAGTGGGGCTCTATGGCGCTGTCCCAAGTGCTAGGTCGCCCTCTGCTGTTTACTTGGGAAATGACGGGTGTGACGTGAACAAGTATGGAACAGTGGTTTTTATTTCCTTAATTCTGTGTGTGTGCTGTTGATAGGGATTGAATTTAGGACTTGGATGCTGTTCTTTAGCTTTTCTACTTAAGATTGTGCTGTACTGCTTGAGCCACAGCCCGTCTTCTGGCTTCATTTTGTCTGTCTCTGTGTGTGCGTGTGTGTGTGCGTGTGTGTGTGTGTGTGTGTGTGTATGTATTTGTTATTTTGTCTCTTTTTACCATCATGAAATTAATCTTTAAAGATCTCCTTACTCTGTTTCTCGATTGTTATTTGGGCAAGCAGGGATGAGGTCAGAGTGAGTGAAGGAAGGACACAGGGTGGGAGAGTGAGAGTGCAGGTTTTTCATTCATTTTTGTAGTTTATGAGGGAGCATGAAGCTCCAAATAAAATAAAATAAAATAAAAATTTTAATAAAAGCTCCATCCATCTTGGATGGCAGCTTTTTGTGAAGATAGTGCTTGTTGCATATGAATTCTGGACTATTGTTTTCCATGGCTGTTTGCCTGTCTCCCTGTTTTAAATTTTTGAAAGAAATACTGGTTGATGAAGTCAGGAGAAGATTGAATGTTTTAATTTTAATTCCTCCTTCACCAAGTAGATTGCTGTAAAGGTCTAACAAAGTCCCATGTGATAAAAAAGGTATTTCCCCCTTCTACCTGCAAAAATGGAGTAATGAATAAACATCAATTAAAAACCCAGCCTGCTTATTCTTGTTTTGTTTTGCTCTTTGGTCTTGTCTGTCCTCCTTTCCGTTCTCCTCCTCCCCCCTCATCTGCCAAGTCTGATTGTGACAGTAATCTGGGATGAATGGATGTGACCATGTGATGCCCCTAGCCGCCACCCCTGGCAGGTGTCCCCTTAAGCCTGCTTGTGACAGTGGGTTTGATAGTTCTAGGGTCAGGAGAGACCCTGAAGGCTTGTGGACTGTCCTGCACCAGGCCCTGGGTTGGAGCAAAGGCCTTCTGCTAGGCAGGCTGGGCAGGAGGTCTGCTGGTGGAGCCTCAGGAAGCTAGAGGTTCAGGGGCGGGGCTTATGGGGCGCCATAGCAGGAGAAAGTCCAGGCAAGAGCCAGGAAGCTAGAAGTGCAGGCCTGGAGCTTATGGGGCATCACAGCTGGAGAGGGGAGGGGCAAGGGCAAGAAAGCTAGAGGTGCAGGGGTGGGACTTATATGGGGCCTTACAATGAGAGGGGCAGAGAAAGCAGGTGGAATTGAGAAGTCAAGGGGCGTGGCCCTGGCACTGGACTGGTTTAGGTCGGTTCTTCCTGGGACTGGCAGTCCTGCCAGTAGCCCCCATCTTTGGGTTTGGGCCTACAAAGCTGGTCAGACTCACTGTAGTTTTGTGGTGGGTCTGGGCTTTGGTACACCCGTCCCATCTGGCACCATCTGCTTGTTTGTGTGTGGAAACCTGGAGGAATGCTGTCTCTGCACAGTTGCGGCTTGTGTGTAGAGAAGGCCTGACCAGGTGCACCAAGGTGACTTTGAGGCAACTCTGGAAGACAAGCAGAGCTAAGTGGCAGTGGGGCCCAGCGCACGGGTTTGGGCTGGCTGTGAAAGTGTGGAGAAGCGTGGCCTGCCTCTTCTGTTTGCTTGTTTGTGCTCTTCCTGATGTGGCTTTGGTGAGGCTAGGCCTCAAATCAGGCCTGTAGAGTGGGCTTCGAGTCACTGTAGACCTTTTAGTTTGTGCTTTTAGTCTGGGGAGGACCAGGCCACGGTTGTTGCATGGGTGTGAGAGTGTGTGGAGAATCGCAGCCTGCCCCTCCGGTTTGTTTGTGCCCTTCCTGAAGTGGCTTTGGTGAGGCTATGCCTCAGCAGGCCTCCGGAGCCAGCTTCCAGTCAGTGTCTGCCTATCCTTTATCTTGTGCTTTCGGTCTTGGCCAGCCCTGGCCATGGTTGTGGGGTGTTTGTGAAAGTGTGTAGAGGATCGCGGCCTGCCTCTCCTGTTTGCTTGTTTGTGCCCTTCCTGAAGTGGCTTTGGTGATGCTAGGCCTCAAACCAGGCCTCTGGAGCTGGCTTCATCAGTGCCAATCCTTTTAGCTGTGGTTTTCAGTCTTGGCAGGCCCAGGCAATGGTTGTGGCTGGTTGTGAAAGTGGGTGGAGGAGTGGGGCCTGAGGTATAGCGGTTATGCTTGTGGGTCATCACTGCAGGAGAGGGGAGGGGTGAGGGCAAGGAAATGAGAGGTGAAGGGACTGGGCTTATGGGGCAACGGAAGGAGAGGGGAGGGGCAAGGGGAGGAAGTGAGAGGTCAAGGGGTGTGGCTTGGGTGCTGGACTGGTGGTTTAGATCACTTCTGCCTCGAACAAACAGAAATGCCAGGAGGCTAGGAAGAGCTCCTTTCTCTGAGGGTCCTCTAGTTGGGTTCAGGCCTACAAGCTGGTTAGGTTCACTGTGGTTTGGTGGTGGGTTGGCCTTCCATACACCTGTCCTATCAGGCAGCAGCCGCTTTTCTGTGTGGGAAAGCCTGTAGGACTGCGTGTGCAGATGCTGTTTGTGTGTGGAGAAGGCTGGACCCAGGTGCACCAAGCTGACCTTGAGGTAACTCCAGAAGACAAGCAGAGCTAAGCCGAGCTTCCTGGCAGGTAGGACCCAGGGCATGGGTGTGTGGTGCTTTTGAATGTGTGTGGAGAAGCATGGCCTGCCTCTCCTGTTTGCTCCTTTGGGCCCTTCCTCAAGTGGCTGTGGTAAGGCTACGCCTCAAACCAGGCCTCTAGAGCCGGCTCTCTGAGCATTTAGCTGGCTTTCAGTCTGGGTAGGCCCATGCCATGGTTGTGTGGTGTTTGTGAAAGTGTGTGGAGGAGTGTGGCCTGCCTCTCCTGTTTGCTTATTTGTGCCCTTCCTGAAGTGGCTTTGGTGAGACTAGGCCTCAAACCAGTCTTCTGGAGCTGGCTGCAAGTCAGTGCAGAGCTTGTAGCCAGTGCTTTCAGTTTTGGCAGGCCCATGGCATGGGTATGGGTTTTTGTTGCCTCCCTGCCTGCCTGCCTGCCTCTCTGTGTTGGTTTGTGTCCTTCCTGAAGTGGCTTTGGTGAGGCCAGTCCCCAAATCAGGCTTCTGGAGCTGGCTTTTAGTTGGCACTTTCAGTCTATGCAGGCCCAGTGCATGGATACAGGTGAGGGACAGTGTGGAGAACTAAGGCCTGCTTCTCCTGAAGTGGCTTGGGTGAGGCCAGTCCCCAAACCAGGCCTCCGGAGCCGGCTCCAGTCATTGTCAAGCTTTTAGCTGGCACTTTCAGTCTATGCAGGCCCAGAACATGGGTGTGGGGTGTTTGTGGTTGTGTGTGAAGTATGGCCTTCCCCTCTTGGTTGTTCATTTGTGCCCTTCCTGCAGTGGCTTTAGGGTGCCTAAGTCCCCCACTAAGGAGGTCAGTTCTCTCCTGTGCCATCTTGGCCACATGTTGACTTTTTGGGTCTGGCATCTTGTCTTCATGGTGGAGGGAGGGAATTCTGACCCCCTGTTGATGGTTGTGTCTGAGTTCCTGGAGACAGGTGTGAGCACTTCCCTTATAGGTTACTGAACCTGTCAGTCCAGTGCTTGGGAATAGGAGCTTCCTTTTACCCTGTTCCCTGACTTTACCTTATTTAGGCCCAGACAAGCACTTGTGCCATTGCACCATACCACACATCTCCGTGTTTGCATTTGCTATCCTATCTTCTGGCTTATCTCTGGTCAACATCATGTCCCAAATCAGCTCTTGGAGCTGAATTGGTTTGTTAGTATAGTTTTTATTTTTTCTTTCCTCTCTGGCCTGGTTCCTAACAGTGATAAATATATTTGGGGGCAGCAGGCCTTTGTAGCAATTGGCTGCCTATAGACTGGTAGCATTCTAACAAAGACTCCAAGATTGCATCCTTCAAAATGTGGTTTCTTTGATAATTTACATTATAACAGGCCCAAACCAGGCTTCTGGATCCAGCTCCCAGTCACTGCAAATACTTTAGATAGTGCTTTCAGTCTAGGGAGGCACAGGGCTTGGTTGTGGGGGTATTTGTGAAAGTGTGTTGAGAAGTTCAGTCTGCCTCTCTAGTTTATTCCACATTTTACTTGGCATACCAAGGTATTTTGTATATTTTTTGGATCATTCCTTACCAACCAGGCAAGCACCTTTATACTGAGTCGTGTCCCCTGGTGGTCTTAGTGGACCATCACTGCCCCCAGGCCTGGTGTGAGATCTGTCTCATTAGGAGCTGGATGGAGGTAGCAGAAGGCAGGAGCAGAAAGTGTGGTCTAAATGGCCTTTTCCTGTTTTTGCTTCTATCAGCCATGGCTCTGATCCCACTCAACAGAGGAGAGGCCTATGTGCTGAGGATTGGAATGGTAGGTGTGGGATCTAGGTGTCCAGTCCAATGTAGGATGGGCTCAGTGTACCCTAACAAATCTTGTTTAGGAGAACATAGACCCCAGTCCAGGTCTTGCGTAGGGCACGGAGTTTAGGGTGGAGGGGATGTGTGGAAAATTTTTTCTTCCAGATGCCTGTAATCCTATGTACTCAGGAGGCCAAAATCTGTTGATTGTAGTTCGAAACCAGCCCTGGTAGGAAAGCCCATGAGGCTCTTTATCACCAATCAACAATAACAACAATCCTCTAGTAGATGCTGAGCTGTGTCTCAAGTGGTAGAGTGCTCATGCCTGAGTTCATGCCCCAGGACCAGCACAAAAAGATTTTTGGGGTGGGAATGTGGCTTAGTGGTAGGGTGCTCCTCTAGCATTCATGAAACTCTGTGTTTGATTCCTCAGCACCACATACACATAAAAAGGAGGAAGTGGTGCTGTGATTCAAGTGGTAGAGTACTACCCTTGAGCAAAAGAAGCTCAGGGACAGTGCCTAGACCCTGACTTCAAGCTCCAGGATTGTCAAAAAATAGATTTTCATTTTTATCATATAGGTCTTACACACAGTTATTTTTATACCTTTATTCATTTAAAATGTTTTTCTTTGCCAGATGTGGGAACTTTGTGCCTGGGTTCTGTCCTTGAGGTCTTTAGCTGAAGACTAGTGCTTTATCACCTGAGCCACAGCACCACTTCTGGTTTTCTGGTGGGTCATTGGAGATAACAATCTTATGAACTTTCTTGTATGAGCTGGCTTTGAACCTGGATCCTCTTGTCTCAGCCTCCTGAGTAGCTAGGCTGACAGGAGTGTGCCACATTTTATTAGGCATACAAAAGTATTTCACTTTTTTTTTTTTTTTTGCCAGTCCTGGACCTTGAACTCAGCGCCTGAGCACTGTCCCTGGCTTCTTTTTGCTCAAGGCTAGCACTCTGCCACTTGAGCCACAGCGCCACTTCTGGCCATTTTCTATATATGTGGTGCTGGGGAATCCAACCCATGGCTTCATGTATACGAGACAAGCACTCCTGCCACTAGGCCATATTCCCAGCCCTTCACTTTCTTTTTTGTGAGTTGCACTGGTATTGTGTTCCAGAGCCTTCCACAAGCTAGGCAAGTACCTCAGCTCTTAGCCCTGGTTGTTTTTATGCCGCCTTTGGTTTTCATGGTTTCCAGCCTTTGTAGCATTTTGGAGAGAAAATGTACAGTGTCAGAATAAAAACTGTAGAGCCTGGAAACTTGGAATCATGAATAGAGGTTCTGGTTCAAGTCAGCATCAAGTTTTCATTTATACATTCATGTCCATCCTGGGGCCTAGGTCTGGGGTCGTATTGGGTTGCAGCGAGGGTGGTGGGGTTAGGGGTCAGGGCACTGCTGGCACGTTGCTGATGCACACGCCTCCCCACACGTGCCGCTGTGACATCACCAGCCCCTTCAATCACGCATTCTCGGGGGAACACTGAAGTGCCTCAGGCAGCAGTGAGGGCTGGCTGGGGGTGGAGCGCAGCCTAGCTTGCACGGGGGAGCCCCCCGCGTCCTGTACTCACCTCCCTGTGCAGGCTTCTGGATCCAGCTCCCAGTCACTGCAAAGACTTTAGATGGTGCTTTCAGTCTAGGCAGGCTCAGGGCATGGGTGTGGGAGTATTTGTAAAAGTGTGTGGAGAAGTTCTGCCTGCCTCTCTTGGTTATTCCACATTTTACTTGCCATACCAAGGTATTTTGTCTAGTTTTTGGAGCATGCTTTGCCAGCCAGGCAAGCAGCTTTATACTGAGTCGTGTCCCCTGGAGGTCTCAGTGGACCATCACTGCCCCCAGGCCTGGCGTGAGATCTGTCTCATTAGGAGCTGGATGGAGGTAGCAGAATGCAGGAGCAGAAAGTGTGGTCTGAACGGCTCTTTCTTGTTTTTTCTCCCATCAGCCATGGCTTTGATCACACTCAACAGAGGAGAGGACTAAGTGCTGAGCATTGGACTGGATCTAGGTGTCCAGTCCAATGTAGGATGGGCTCAGTGGAACCCAACAAATCTTGGTGAGGAGAACATAGACCCCAATCTAGGTCTTGCATACAGCACAGAGGTTAGGGTGGAGGGGATGTGTGGAAAATGTGTTTTCCAGATGCCTGTAATCCTATGTACTCAGGAGGCCAAGATCTGTTGATTTCAGTTCGAATCCAGCCTTGGTAGGAAAGTCCATGAGGCTCTTTATCGACAATCAACAACCACAAAGAAACCTCCAGTAGAAGCAGAGCTGTGTCTCAAGTGGTAGAGTGCCCATGCAAGCCCCAGGACGAGCCCCAAATGATTTTATGGGGCTGGGAATATGGCTTAATGGTTGGGTGCTCCCCTAGCATTCATGAAACCCTGTGTTTGATTCCTCAGTACACATACACAGAAACTGCAGGAAGTAGGTCTGTGGCTCTAGTGGTAAGAGTATTAGCCTTCAGCAAAAGAAGCTCAGGAACAGTGCCCAGACCCTGAATTCAAGCTCCATGACTGGCAAAAACAACTACAACAACAACAAAAAAGATTACCATTTTATCATCATATTTATAGGTCTTACACACATTTATTTAAAATATATTTTTGCTGGTTGTGGGGGTTGAACTCTGGGCCTGGGTGCTGCCCTTGAGCTCCTCAGCAGAACGCTAGTGCTCTACCACTTGAGCCACAGCGCCACTTCTGGTTTTCTAGTGGGTCATTGGAGATAAGTGTTATGAACTTCCCTGCCTGAGCTGGCTTTGAACCTGGATCCTCTGGTTTCAGCCTCCTGAGTAGCTAGGCTGACAGGAGTGAGCCACATTTTACTAGGCATACAAAAATATTTCACTTTCTTTTTTGTGAGTTCCAGTGGTATTGTGTTCCAGATCCTTCCACAAGCTAGGCAAGTACCTCAGCTCTTAGCCCTGGTTATTTTTTTATTTTTATTTTTTTGGCCAGTCCTGGGCCTTGGACTCAGGGCCCGAGCACCGTCGCTGGCTTCTTCCTGCTCAAGGCTAGCACTCTGCCACTTGTGCCACAGCGCCGCTTCTGGCCATTTTTTGTATATGTGGTGCTGGGGAATCGAACCTAGGGCCTCGTGTATCCGAGGCAGGCACTCTTGCCACTAGGCTATATCCCCAGCCCAGCCCTGGTTATTTTTATCCCGCCTTTAGTTTTCATGATTTCCAGCCTTTGTAGGCATTTTGAAGAGAAAATGCACAGAGTGTCTGGATAAAATGTGTAGAGCCTGGAAGCTTGGAATCCTGAATAGAGGTTCTGCCTCTATAGCCCAAGGTATAAAAGTGTGGATTGCCCCCATTAGAACCTGCTCTGGAGAACTCATGCCTTGCCCAGGCCCCTGGCCTCTGTTCCTTTCATGTCCATCCTGGGGCCTGGGTCAGGGGTTGTGATTGGATTGAGTCCCGGTGGTTGGATTGGGTCACAGCGAGGGTGGCGGGGTTTGGGTCAGGGGTCAGGGCACTGCTGATGCATACGCCTCCCCGCATTTGCCACCTGTGATGTCACCAGCCCGATCTCATGCCTGAGTTCAAGCCCCGACCAGCACAGAAAGATTTTCGGGGTCAGAATGTGGGCTAATAGCAAGGTGTCCCCCTAGCATTCATGAAACCCTGTGTTTGATTCCTCAGTACCATATACACAGAAAAAGCAGGAAGTGGTGCTGTGGCTCAAGTGGTAGAGTACTAGCCTTGAGGAAAAGAAGCTCAGGGACAGTGCCTAGACCCTGACTTCAAGCTCCAGGATTGGCAAAAAAAAATTTTTTTTCATTTTTCATCATATATGTCTTACACACGTTTATTTATTTTTTACCTTATATAACTCCATAGTTGTTTATTTTGAAAATAATCTTTTCTGAAATATCCTTATAATTTGAGGTGAGCTAATTGGTGGTACACCAAAGTTACCTGTTTGTCTGGAAGTTACTAAATGCTGATGAAAGAATAGTTATCCTTACAGCACACCAATCTAATGGCACTCAGCAATTTTAAAAACTTAATGGCTGGTCAATTTTGGTTGGACACTTGAGTTGCATGTGTATGGAAAACATTCTCTCCACTGACTGAAGGTTACCTGCATACAAGTGTACTTCCAATATAGAATTCAATTCTTAAAGGCAATGTGGCTCAAATTGGAGCAAATAAGCTGAATCCTATGAAATAAACTAAATACAAAGCAACAAGTAGTAAGAATACTATAGATTTATTCCACCAGTCTTCCTTGTTTTGTTATTTTGTATTTTGAGGCATGTTATAACCCAGGCTGGACTTGAACTTAGGATTCTCCTGCCTCAGCCTCCCTAGTGCTGGATTTACAGCCACCACCATTCCTTGCTTCTATCTTAAACATTCTATGAGTAAACTGAGTTAAAACATTTCTGAGAGCAGAGGAGCTGCTGTCAGTAGAGCTATTGTGACTCTATAAGATACCAAGGCAGCAAGGTACAACAGTACCTTGAGAAGGTAGAACAGTGTGGATGGCCCCATAATAACTTGCTCTGGAGAACTCATTCCTTGCCTAGGCACCTGGCCTCTGTTCAAGTCTGCATCAGGTTTTCATTTATACTTTCATATCCATCCTGGGGCCTGGAGGAGGAGGTAAAGGCATGTGTGAGGAAGGGCAGCATATCTTTTCCTGCTTGGTAAGTTGGTGCTGATCAGAACAACTTCAGTGACCCTAGGCCTCTGCCCAAGCCTCTGAGTCTTTGCTATGCATTCAGTTCTGCTTTTGGTCATGTCCTGCTCTGTGATTGTGGGTTAGGGGCTGAGGGGCTGTGTGGAAAATAGTTTATTTTTATTACATAGGTCTTACACATATTTTGTTCAGCATACCAAGGCATTTAAATTTCATTTTGGTGAATTTAAAATTTATTGTGTTTCAGGGCCTCCCACAACCTAGGCAAGCAACTCAACACTGAACCTCACCACTTTAATATAACTCAGTCAGTTCCTTTAGACTGGTTTTATTCAAGTTTTCTAGTAAGGTGCTTCTGTGTGACTTTCTGTTTTGTTTTTCCCCTGTCGCCTATATAGGATCCCGCTTCTGTGTAGTTCCAGCATTGCCATCCTTTGGTGCCTGTTGATTTCTTCTGACTGTAAGTACTTTGATGGTAAAATGTGTCTAGTATCAGAAGAAATCATGAGGTACATACACTTATAATTTTGAGTGTAGTATCTAGAAGTATGGCCCAATGTAGAAAAGTGGCTTGAATGACACCCCCTCCCCTGAAGAAGTGACACCCATTTAAACACATTCTGAAGTTGGCATTACTGTAGGTCAAGGTTCTAAGACCCTCTAATCATTGAATCATAATCATATGAGGAGGCATCAGGGAGAAGGTGACAAGGACCTGATATGAAAAGATGGCCACTGGGTTTAATTTAGGAGCTCACCAATCAGTGTGGCTGGGACTGAAGCACCCAGACCCTGGCTGGCCATGCTCCAAGGTAGTACTGGATGATGGAGGGACTTGAAAACTATCCTGAAGTAGTGCCATAGTGTCACAAGGCAAATGGCCTCTCAAACCCTGGGAGCTATCCCTTATGCTCATTAGTGTGCAGTTTCAGACATGAATTCCACCTAAGTAGCCACACAGATACTTGGGGCCTCAATTGCTCCTATGAGGCAGGATGCAGAATGATAATTGGCAAAACACACATTTTAGCCATATAGGATGCCATGTGGACTGGCTATTCACTCCTGGTACTTGAACTCGGCCTGGGAGCTGTCCCTGAGCTTCTTTTTGCTTCATGCTAGCACTCTGTCACTTTAACTACAGCACCATTTTTGGGCTTTCTGTTTATGTGTTACTGAAGAGTCGAACTCAAGGCTTCTTGTATGCTAGGCAAGTACTCTACCACTATGCCACATTCTCAGCCCCAGTCTTGGGTTTTGAGATGACACTTTAGGCACATCTGAGGATCAGACACTGTCACCTTTGAAGCAACAGAAGCAGGGGCCTCACTTGATCAACATGAGGGTTGTGTCATGGTAGAGAGTGGGGTGTCCCAGGCATGCACTGTGCACTGTAGACTCAGGCTGGAATGGCCACCATGATGCTTGGGCTGGACAAGACTGAAGCCTGGAGATTAGTAGGTGTTATCATGGGTTACAGAAAATCCACAAGCCACTAGTGCTCTACCACCTGAGTCACAGCGCCACTTCTGGTTTTCTGGTTGGTCATTGGAGATAACAGTCTTAGAACTTTCCTGCCTGAGCTGGCTTTGAACCTGGATCCTCTCGTCTCTGCTTCCTGAGTAGCTAGGCTGACAGGAGTGAGCCACATTTTATTAGGCATACAAAAGTATTTCACTTTCTTTTTTGTGAGTTCCAGTGGTATTGTGTTCCATGACCTTCCACAAGCTAGGCAAGTACCTCAGCTCTTAGCCCTGGTTGTTTTTATGCTGCCCTTGGTTTTCATGATTTCCAGCCTCTAGAGTCGCTAGGATTACAGGAGTGAGCCACTACTGCCCAACAACTTTGATTTCTTGAATCCAGAAAGGATGCTTGCTATCAGGAACTGCTTAAACCATCTTCAGTGTAACACTAGCCTTTTTTTTTTTTTTTTTTTGCCACTTCTGGGCCTTGGACTCAGGGCCTGAGCACTGCCCCTGGCCTCTTTTTGCTCAAGGCTGGTACTCTGCCACTTGAGCCACAGCGCCACTTCTGGCCATTTTCTATATATGTGGTGCTGGGGAATCAAACCCAGGGCCTCATGTATACGAGGCAAGCACTCTTGCCACTAGGCCATATCCCCAGCCCCAGCCTCTGATATTCTTATCTCCAATAAACTACTCAGAAAAATCCAGAAGTGGTGCTGTTGCTCAAGTGTAGAAGGCTAGCCTTGAGCACAAAGAGGCTCAGGGACTGTGCCCAGGCCCTGAGTTTGAGCCCCACAACCAACAGAAAACAAAGCCCAAGGACCTGGGGAGGGAGGCGGACCAGTGTACACTTCATGCTATATTATCAAAATGTTTTTGTTTTGTTATTTTCACTTTTCGAGTTTGAAGAGCTATTTTATACTCCCATTAATCATGTTGTTAATCAGGTATACTTTTGTTATTGAAAGTTCTAGATAATATTTGAAGTACTGGAATATGTGAAATTTTACTGTGGGGAAGAATATGAAATTTTTAACCTCAAACATTTTCAGGGAATTACTTCAAGCAAACTGTAATTCAATGTAGGTGTCAAAAAATAATTAGCACTTTGTCCCAGACCAGGGCTTTTTATTAGCCAGCAGGCCTTCAACAAAGTCACTCAACTGAGTCTTCTCAGCATCTCTCAGGCTCACTATCATAGTGTATGTAGTTTTAGTACAGGAGAGTTAACATAATCACTTATAGTTAACCAAACTGTACTCTTATAAAAACACTTCTATGTCATCAAACACTGGAATTCCTACTATGCGAGATATGTATTATCATATAAAAAAGAACAGGAAAATATATAGAAGTTAAAAATGTTTCTGAGTCATAAGAGTCATGTACTACACAAACAAGATTCAGAGGGAAGGGTGACATTGCAGTAACTGCATGCATCAGGTTTTAAGATATTTTTGCTATAATGATTATTTTTTATAATTAAAATGACACAGAAGTGTTAATTTATTTAAGAAAAAGTAACTTAGAAATGCAATATGGAAATTTTGGCCAGAAACAGACCTCAGCAAATATTTGCCTATTTTTTGCTTTTGCTGATAAAGTGTCATTTTTGTAGTAACATTTTAAAGTTAAAATGTATGTACAGACATATTTCTAACTGTACATCAACTTCATTTTGACTGAATGATCTCTTTTAAAAGTACAGAAATTTTATGCTTTACAAAGTTAAATACATATTTGCAACAAAGAATATATATATGTAATTAAGAATGGAGAGGCAGAAAAGTTACCCTTTAAAAACGTAAAAATAAAATAAAATTCTCATTTTTTCTATGATTTTCTTTCTTTTTTTTTTTTTTTTTTTGGCCAGTCCTGGGGCTTGAACTCAGGGCCTGAGCACTGTCCCTGGCTTCTCTTTGCTCAAGGCTAGCACTCTGCCACTTGAGCCACAGCACCACTTCTGGCCTTTTTTTTTATATATATATATATGTGGTGCTGAGGAATCGAACCCAGGGCTTCATGTATACGAGGCGAGCACTTTACCACTAGGCCAATTCCCAGCCCTTTTTCTATCATTTTCTATAGTTGAAGGCCACTGGTCTCTTTAATACAATTGCCAAAAATTTGTGGATAACTTACAAGGCATTAGTTTTACAAGGAAAGCATGAAAGTTTTTTTTTTTTTTTTTTTTTTTTGGCCAGTCCTGGGCCTTGGACTCAGGGCCTGAGCACTGTCCCTGGCTTCTTCCCGCTCAAGGCTAGCACTCTGCCACTTGAGCCACAGCGCCGCTTCTGGCCGTTTTCTGTATATGTGGTGCTGGGGAATCGAACCTAGGGCCTCGTGTATCCGAAGCAGGCACTCTTGCCACTAGGCTATATCCCCAGCCCCGAAAGTTTTGGAAAAATAATTTTAAAAGTAAGCCATGAGAGAGCTGAGGAGGGAGGGGCCTTTAATCCTAGCTACTCAGGAGACTGGGATCTGAGGATTGTGGTTCAAAGCCAGCCCCAGCAGGAAAGCCAGTGAGAATCTTAGCTCCAATTAATCACCTAAAAGGTGGGGAGGGAGCTGTGGCTCAAGTGGGAGAGTGCTAGCCTTGAGCAGAGAAGCTCAGAGACAGTGCCTAGGATCTGAGTATAAGCCTCAGGAGTGACACACACACACACACACACACACACACACACACACACAGTACAGGAACTTTCTGGGCAGTTTTGGGGCTCAACAAATTGACAATGAAACTAAAAAGTTTCTGCGTAGGAAAAGAAATAGTTACTAAGCTAAAAAGGCAGCGTACAGCATGGGAGATCTTTACCTTTTCATAAGAGCCTAATATCCAGAATATACAAGCCCCTCCATAAATTACCCAAGAATAATGGGAAAAAGGGGTAGAGACTTACCACAAGAAAAAGTAAGAATGGCCTCTTAACACATTAGAAAATGTTCAACATCCCTATCCATAAAGAAAATGGAAATCAAAACTGTATTTAGTGGGAACAAATGAAGAGGGAGTAACACTGTTCAACAAGAAATGTAACCCGGGCTGGGGATATGGCCTAGTGGCAAGAGTGCCTGCCTCATATGCATGAGGCCCTGGGTTCGATTCCCCAGCACCACATATACAGAAAATGGCCAGAAGTGGCGCTGTGGCTCAAGTGGCAGAGTGCTAGCCTTGAGCAAGAAGCCAGGGACAGTGCTCAGGCCCTGAGTCCAAGCCCCAGGACTGGCCAAAAGAAAAAAAAAAAAAAAAGAAATGTAACCATTACCTTAAGTAACTGTAACCCCTCTGTACATCGGCTTTATAATAAAATTTAATTAAATAAAAAAACTATATTTAGATTTCATCTCACTCACTTACAACTGTAAAACAAAACAAAACAAAAACAACTGTTTGAAGGCCAAGCCTTCTTATAGTTGGAAGAGCAATGCCTGACTGACACTGCTTTCTCAGCTCACACTGATCATGGAAAGAGACTTTGCTCTCCATGGGGATTCTTATTTCTTTCTCTTTTACAAACCCATCTTCTTTACCATGGGTATTAATATTTGTTTTCACCTGTTTTGCATAAAAGGTAGGACAAAGGTACTTTGGGGTAATCAATGCACAGTTCACTTTTGTAAGGGCCTCTCCGGGAGGGCTACTTGCTGATAGACTCCCCACCTGGCTGTCTCTGCCCGGTTACCTAGGTGACTCCCACACCTGGGGGCGGTGGTCTCCCCGCCCCCGAGGTCACATCCGGGCCCCACCTCCCCCATCCCCGCCCTTCCGGAAGGCCTCGCCCGTGGCCGCTCGCTCTCAGTCCCGGGCGTGCTCCGTGAGGTGGCCGGTGGTCAGGGAACTAGCTCTCCTCTTCGGCCTGAGACCGCGTGGCGTCCTCCTTTCCCGGCTCCCTGCTGTACACACCTATCAGGTAACCAATGCACCCTGACTGAAGGCGGAGGTTCTCATCCTCCTTAGAGGGTTCTTGAACTTTAGGGCGGTTAGTGTCTGGGGGAGGTGGAGTGAACTTGGAGTAGTTTAACCGAGGCTCTCAACTCCAGGTGGGAAGTCCACACGGAGCCGCCGCGGCTTCTCCCTTGGAGTCCACGGGTCTTTACCCGCCGCCTCGCCCGCCTGGTTTCTTCCTTGTGACCGACCCGCATTTGCACTGCGGGCGCCGCCGGGTGGGGCGCGGGAACCCGGGTCTGGTAGGGGCGCCCCCCACCCCCGCCCCCATCGCCACCCGGACTCGGGGAGATCTGCCCTCCCCTCGCCGTGCTCCCAACCCCCGCTCCCGGCGGCCGCGCGACCCCGAGCCGCCGGCACGGACCTGTGGGTCGGCACGCGCCGCACCGAGTCCGGGTCCTCCCGGTTCCGAGGCGCAGGCACGGGGTGCTGGCCCTGCCCGCCCTAAACGCCCGCTCGGGGACGGGCGGCGCCGGGCCGAGAGCGCACCGCCCCGGGATTGGAGGCCTCTGGGCGCTGGGCGCCGCCCGTCCCCGCCTTGGGCCCGGCAGGTGCGCGCGCCTCTTCCATCCCGTCCGGCTCTCCCTGAGCCGAGCCGCGCTCCTCCGCCTCCAGCGCTGGCCGCAGCTTTTCTCTCTTCTGCCCGCACAGCAGGCGGCCCTGGCCTGGCGTGGGGGGTCTTGGCGCCGCCCGGGAGGCAGCGCCGCTGAAACACTCGCGGGCCGGGGAGGAGCGGAGTCTCCTGAAGGACTCCCAGCCCTCAGTGTGCTTGGAAGATGGAGAAAGAGACCGAAAGGGGGCGAACTGGACGTCTGCTTTTGGTGAGTCAACACGCTGCCTAAAACCACATGCTGTTGAAAATGAACTTTGGCAAGATAGGCGATATTTGGGGTACGCTTCAGGCGTAGGGCTCAGTGTCAATGGTAGGATTAAAATTTGATTAGGGTAAGCAAACCCTAATCCATACCCTAAGCCACTCAGGAATCCTATGCCTTACTTGAAACGTTTCATTAACTAAACCCACACAATAACTGTGCCCAACACAGCAACCCTAACCCAGTTCTCAAAGCTGGGAGAGAGAACTGGTTTGCTGGTCTGGTTATTGTTCTTTCCTCCCTCTCTGGCCTGTTTCCTGACATTGTTGAGGGTCTGTGTGGGCTGCAGGCCTTTGCAACAGCTAGCTGGCTGCCTGCAGACTGCTAATGCTCTGATAAACACTCCAAGATTCGGTCCTTAAGTATGTGGCTTCTCAGATAATTTACACATATCTAACAATAAGACTGGGGTTAGGGGTCGGTTGTTGATGTCTCTAAGGACTGGTGGTAGTAGGGCTACTCAGAGTGGGCGTCAGCATTAAGATGTAGTTATGGTTTGGAAATAGATTAGGCAGGTGTTGGGTTTTCCATTAACCTCACAGAGCAGGTTAGTGTTAGGGACTAAGTTAGGGTTAGGATCACTATTACAGACAGATAGTAAATGATGGTTGAGGAATGAGTCAGGCTTAGGGTTAGGGAATGTGGTAGACAAAGGATGGGGTTAGGGAGCCTGTTAGGGAAGATTTTAGGATCAGGGTTTAGGAAGGGTTGAGGGTTAGGGAGTGGGTGAGAATTAACTTTGTGGAATGAGTTTGAGTTATGAGATGTGTTATGGAGTGGTTTACCAAACAACTTATGGAACAGGTAAGGATTAAGAACGTGTTAAGGAAGGGGCTAGGGTGAGAGTTAGGCAATGTATTCAATATGAATGTGTTAGGTACACAATTGTACGGAGTTTGGTTAGTGAATGGCCACAATTGTATGGATTTTGGTTAGTGAATGGCTTAGGGTGAAGGCATGAGGTTGGTGAGTAGCTTAAGGTGTGGGGTTGGGTTGGAGCACGTTAGGGTGTGAGTACTGGCTAGAGTTAGTGTGCACAATGGGGATCCATGTTATGGTATGGGGTAGGGGTAGGGTTAAGGTTGGGTTGAAGCTGTATTACAATTAGGGTACATGTGAGTGTAGGGTTATGGTTATGGTTAGGACATGTGTTTTAGTATGGGGTAGGAGATAGGGTAGGGGTTAGAGTCTGTGAGTGGCCTCAAGATCCTCTCCAGGGTCTTGGTTTACTAGCCCTGCTCTTTCCCATGCCCTTCTTTCTGCTGTCCCATGGTTTGTCTTCCCCATGTATTTGTCTTCATCTTTTGTCTTCCACTTATTATGCATAAAAATCCATTTCCTCTCAATGGAAGGCCTGCTTTTGAGGACTTTTGTGTAAGCAAATAATTTAAAGCCTAAGACAAAGGTCCTAGCTTTGAACAAAGCCCATCTGTACTCTCAGAAATACCTCTGAAGAACCTAGATAGGTGAGTATGAAGCTGTGAGGATAGGTTGTGGTTTCCCCTGGACTGTGTCATCCTGTTTAAAGGCCCTGTACTCTTCCCTATGTTAATATGGCACCTGCTAGGGTGACCCATACCCTTGGGTGTTCTGGTTCTCTATGTATGGTTCACCTCTCAGGAGCAGTGTAGTGATGGAGGGTTCGGTCTGTGGAGAACATTTGGTGGAGTTGCTGGTACCCCAAGGGACCAGTTTCCTGTTTTTTGGTGTTATGCCCAGATTTCGCATCCCTAAAGACCACCAAGGAGCCGATTCCGATGCAAATGCAAGTCTTCATTGCAAGTTGGAGCCTGGACTCTAAACCACCACTGACACAGTGGATCTGCATTGAGACCCACCCCACCCCCCCCCCCCCCCCCAGATAAGCAGAGTTTTTATTGTGATTACTACAGGGGCAGGGTATTTCCAAGTTGGCAGATACCTGAATGGAAGTGGCCATGTGATGCCCCTAGTTGCTGTCCCTAGCAGGTGTCCCCTTAAGGCTGCTTGTGCCAGTGGGTTCGATAGTTCTAGGTGCAGGAGAGACCCTGAAGGCTTGTGGAGTGTCCTGCACCAGGCCCTAGGTTGGAGCAAAGGCCTTCTGCTAGGCAGGCAGGGCAGCAGGTTTGCAGGTGGGGCCTCAGGAAGCTAGTGGTTGAGGGTCGAGGCTTATGGGGATTCAGAGCACAAGAGAGGTGGGGCAAGAGCCAGGAAGCTAGAGGTGCAGGCCTGGAGCTTATGGTGCATCACAGCTGGAGAGGTGGAGGAGCAAGGGCAAGGAAGCTAGAGGTGCAGGGGTGGGCCTTATGGGGCCTTACAGCACAAGAGGTGCAGAGAAAGCAGGAGGAAGTAAGAAGTCAAGGGGTGTGGCCTTGGCACTGGACTGGTATAGGTCGGTTCTGCCTGGGACTGGCTGTCCTGCCAGTAGTAGCCCCCATCTTTGGGTTTGGGCCTACAAGCTGGTCAGGCTCATTGTGATTTGGTGGTGGGTCTGGGCCTCTGTACACCTGTCCCATCAGGCACCATCCACTTGTCTGTGTGGGGAAGCCTGGAGGAATGCTGACCCTGCCCAGATGCGGCTTGTGTGTGAAGGCCTGACCCAGGTGCACCAAGCTGACTTTGAGGCAACTCCAGAAGACAAGCATTGCTAAGCGGTGTTTCCTGGCAGGTGGGGCCCAGGGCAGGGGTGTGGGGTGGCTGTGAAAGTGTGTGGAGAAACGCAGCCTGCCTCTCTTGTTTGCTTGTTTGTGCCCTTTCTGATGTGGCTTTGGTGAGGCTAGGCCTCAAACTAGGCCTCTGGAGCTGGCTTCGAGTCATTGCAGAGCTTTTATCTGGTGCTTTTAGTCTTGGCAGGCCCGGCCATGGTTGTTGGGTGGGTGTGAGAGCATGTGGAGAATCGCGGCCTGCCCCTCCTGTTTGTTTGTGTCCTTCCTGAAGTGGCTTAGGTGGTGTGGCTAGGTCTCAAACTACGCCTCCAAAGCCGGCTTCCAGTCATTGAAGAGCTGTTAGCTGGTGCTTTCAGTCTTGGCAGGCCCAGGCCATGGTTGTGGGGTGGCTTATGGTGTTGAGCTTATGGGGCGTCACAGCAGGAGACAGGTGGGGCAAAAGCAAGGAAAGTGGAGGTGAAGGGGCACTGTTTGGGCTTTACTGCAGGAGGGGGCTGGGGCAAGGGCCAGGAAGTGAGAGGTGCAGGGGCGCAGCTATTGGGCATCACAGCAGGGAAGGGAGTGGCAAGGGGAAGGAAGTGAGAGGAGCAGGGGCGTGGCTTATGGGGCATCACAGCACTACAGTGGTGGGGCAAGAGGCAGGAAGCTAGTGGTACAGGGGTGGGGGTTATGGGGCATCACAGCATGAGAGGGGAGGGGCAAGGGGGAGGAAATGAGAGGTGCAGGGGTGGGGCTTATGGGTCATCACAGCGGGATAGGGGTGGGGAAAGCGGGTGGAAGTGAGAAGTCAAGGGGTGGGGCCCTGTCACTGGACTGGTTTAGATCAGTTCTGCCTGGGACTAGCAGTCCTGCCAGTAGCACCCATCTCTGGGTTTGGGCCTACAAAGCTGGTCAGGCTCAGCGTGGTTTGGTTGTGGGTCTGGGCTCCCATACACCCGTCCCATCTGGCACCATCTGCTTTTCTGTGTGTGGACTGTTTCAGTTTTGGTAGGCCCAGGCCATGGTCAGGGGGTCGCTTATGGTGTTGAGCTTATGGGGCGTCACAGCAGGAGACAGGTGGGGCAAAAGCAAGGAAAGTAGAGGTGAAGGGGCATGGCTTATTGGGCTTCAATGCAGGAGAGGGGAGGGGCAAGGGCCAGGAAGTGATAGGTACAGGGGCGGGGCATATTGGGCATCACAGCATGATAGGGGTGGGGAAACCAGGAGTAATTGAGCGGTCAAGGGGTGTGGCCCTGGCACTACGTTGGTTCTGCCTGGGACAAGCTAGTCACTCAGTTCCTTTCTGTGAGGTCCCATCTTTGGGTTTTGGCCTACAAAGCTGGTCAGGCTCAGCGTGGTTTGGTGGTGGGTCTGGGCTTCCATACACCCCTCCCATCAGGCAGCAGCCGCTTTTCTGTGTGGGGAAGCCTGGAGGAACGCTGACCATGCACAGATGCAGCCTGTTTGTGGAGAAGGCCGGACCCAGGTGCACTGAGCTGACCATGAGGCAACTCTGGAAGACAAGCAGAGCTACGCTGAGCTTCCTGCCAGGTGGGGCCCAGGGCATGGGTGTGGGGTGCTTGTGAAAGTGTGTGTAGGAATGAGTCCCGCCTCTCGTGTTTGCTCGTTTGGGCCCTTCCTGAAGTGGCTTTGGTGAGGCTAGGTCTCAAACCAGGCCTCCAGAGCTGGCTTCCAGTTAGTGCAGAGCTTTTATCTGGTGCTTTCAGTCTCGGCAGGCCCTGGGCCACAGTTGTTGGGTGGCTGTGAAAGTGCATGGAGGAGTGGGGCCTGAGATGCAGGGGTGGGGCTTTGCGTCATCACAGCATGAGACAGGCGGGGCAAGAGTCTTGAAGCTATAGGTAAAGGGGCCAGGCTCATGGGGTATCACAGCAAGGGAAAGGAGGGGGCAAGGGGGTGAAAGTGAGAGCTGCAGGGGCGGGGCTTATGTGGCATCAACATGAAAGAGGTGGGTCAAGAGACAGGAAGTGAGAGGTGAAGGATCAGGGCTTATGGGGCATCACGGGACAAGAGCAGAGGGGCAAGGGGAGGAAGTGAGAGGTCAAGGGGTGTGGCTTGGGTGCTGGACTGGTTTAGGTTGGTTCTGCCAGGAACAAGCAGATTTGCCACAAGGCTAGGAAGCAGTTCCTTTCTCTGAGGGTCCTCTAGTTGTATTCTGGCCTACAAAGCTGGTCAGGCTCACTGGTTTGGTGGTGGGCCTGGGCTTCCATATACTTATCCTATCAGGCAGCAGCTGCTTGTCTGTGTGGGGCAGCCTGGATGAACGTTAACCATGTGCAGATGCAGCTTGTTTGTGGAGAAGGCTGGACCCAGGTGCACAGAGCTCACCTTGAGGCAACTCCAGAAGACATGCAGAGCTAAGCCGAGCCTCCTGGCAGGTGTGGCCCAGGGCATGGGTGTGGGGTGCCTGTGAATGTGTGTGGAGTATCCTCTCCTGTTTGCTCCTTTGTACACTTAGTGAAGTGGCTTTGGTGAGGCTAATGCCTCAAAAAAGTCCTCCGAGCCAGCTTCCAGTCAGTGCTGAGCATTTAGCAGGCTTTCAGTTTTCGCAGGCCCAGGCCATGGTTGTGGAGTGTTTGTGAAAGTGTGTGGAGGAGCGCGGCCTGCCTCTCCTGTTTGCTCGTTTGTGTCCTTCCTGAAGTGGGCTTCGGTGAGGCTAGGCCTCAAACCAGTCTTCCAGAGCTGGCTCCCAGTCAGTGCAGAGCTTGTAGCCGGTGCTTTCAGTCTTGGCAGGCCCATGGCATGGGTGTGGGTTTTTATTGCCTGGCTGCCTGCCTCTCTGTGTTGGCTTGTGTCCTTCCTGAAGTGGCTTTGGTGATGCGAGTCCCAAAACCAGGCTCTGGAGCTGGCTTTTAGTTGGCACTTTCAGTCTAGGCAGGCCCAGGGCATGGATACAGGTGAGGGACAGTGTGGAGAAATACAGTCTGCTTCTCCTAAAGTGGCTTGGGCGAAGCAGGTCCCCAAACCAGGCCTCCAGAGCCAGCTCCCAGTCATTGTCAAGCTTTTAGCTGTCACTTTCAGTCTATGCAGGCCCAGAACATGGGTGTGGGGTGTTTGTGATTGTGTGTGAAGAAGTGCAGTCTTCCTCTCTTGTTTGTTCATTTGTGCTCTTCCTGTAGTGGCTTCAGGGTGCCTAAGCCCTGAAGTAAGGAGGTCAGGTCTCTTCGGTGCCATCTTGGCCACATGTTGAATTGTAGGGTCTGGCATCTTGTCTTCATGGTGGATGGAGGGAGGGAATTCTGACCCCCAGGTGATGGTTGTGCCTGAATTCCTGGAGACAGGTGTGAGCGCTTGCCTTGTAGGTTACTGAACCTGTCAGTCCAGTGTTTGTGACTAGCAGCTTCCTATTACCCTGTCCCCTGACTTTACCATATTTAGGCCCAGACAAGCACTGGTGCCATTACACCATGCCACACATCTCCGTGTTTGCATCCTGTGTCCTGTCTCTTGGCTTATCTCTGGTCAACATGGTGTCCCAAATCAGCTCTTGGAGCTGCATTGGTTTGTTAGTATAGTTTTAGATTTTTCTTTCCTCTCTGTCCTGTTTCCTAATAGTGATAAATATATTTGCGGCAGCAGAAGGCCATTGTAACAATTGGCTGCCTATAGACTACTAGCATTCTAATAAAGACTCCAAGATTGGATCCTTCAAAATGTGGTTTCTCTGATAATTTACATTACAACAGTCCCAAACCAGGCTTCTGGATCCAGCTTCCAGTCACTGCAGAGACTTTAGATGGTGATTCCAGTCTAGGCAGGCTCAGGGTATGGTTGTGGGAGTATTTGTGAAAGTGTGTGGTGAAGTTCAGCCTGCCTCTCTTGTTTATTGCACATTTTAGTTGGCATACCAGGGTATTTTGTCTACTTTGTGGAGCATTCCTTGCCAGCCAGGCAAGCACCTTTATACTGAGTCATGTCCCGTGGTGGTCTCAGTGGGCCATCACTGCCCCCAGGCCTGGCGTGAGATCTGTCTCATTAGGAGCTGGATGGAGGTAGCAGAAGGCAGGAGCAGAAAGTGTGGTCTAAATGGCCTTTTCCTGTTTTTCCTTCCATCAGGCATGGTTCTGATCCCACTGAACAGAGGAGAGGCCTAAGTGTTGAGCGTTGCAATGGTAGGTGTTGGATCCAGGTGTCCAGTCCAATGTAGGATGGCCTCAGTGGACCCCAACAAATCTTGGTTAGGAGAACATAGACCCCAATCTAGGTCTTGCATAGGGCACAGAGTTTAGGGTGGAGGGAATGTGTGGAAAATGTTTTTTTCCAGATGCCTGTAATCCTATGTACTCAGGAGGCCAAAATCTGTTGATTGCAGTTCGAATCCAGCCTGGTAGGAAAGTTCATGAGGCTCTTTATCATCATCATCAACAACAACAACAACAACAACAACAACAACAACAAACCTCTAGTAGAAGTAGAGCTGTGTCTCAATTGGTGGAGTGCTCATGCCTGAGTTCAAGCCCCAGGACCAGCACAAAAAGAGTTTTTGGGGTGGAAATGTGGGTTAGGGGTAAGGTGCTCCCCTAGCATTCATGAAACCCTGTGTTTGTTTCCTGAGCACCACATACACAGAAAAAGCAGGAAGTGGTGCTGTGGCTCAAGTGGTAGAATACTACCCTTGAGCTAAAGAAGCTCAGGGACAGTGCCTAGACCCTGAGTTCAAGCTCCAGGATTGGCAAAAGAAGATTTTCATTTTTATCATATAGGTCTTACACACATTTATTTTTAAACTTTTATTTATTTAAAATTTTTTCTTTGTCGAATGTGGGGCGTGAACTCTGTGCCTGGGTTCTGTCCTCAAGGTCTTCAGCTGAAGACTAGTGCTCTACCACCTGAGCCACAGTGCCACTTCTGGTTTTTTGGTGGGTCATTGGAGATAACAGCCTTATGAACTTTCCTGCCTGAGCTGGCTTTGAACCTGGATCCTCTTGTCTCAGCCTCCTGAGTAGCTAGGATGACAGGAGTGAGCCACATTTTATTAGGCATGCAAAAGTATTTCACTTTCTTTTTTGTGAGTTCCAGTGGTATTGTGTTCCAGGGCCTTCCACAAGCTAGGTAAGTACCTCAGCTCTTAGCCCTGGTTGTTTTTATGCTGCCTTTCGTTTCCATGATTTCCAGCCTTTGTAGGCATTTTGAAGGGAACATGCACAGAGTGCACAGAGTGTCAGAATAAAATGTGTAAAGCCTGGAAGCTTGGAATCCTGAATAGAGGTTCTGGCTCTATAGCTCAAGGTAGGACATAGTGGATGGCTCCCATTAGAACCTGCTTTGGTGAACTCATGCCTTGCCCAGGCCCCTGGCCTCTGTTCAAGTCTGTGTCAAGTTTTCATTTATACTTTCATGTCCATCCTGGGGCCTGGGTCTTGGGTCGGATTGGGTGGCAGGGAGGGTGGTGGGGTTGTGTTAGGGGTCAGGGCACTGCTGGCATGTTGCTGATGTACACGCCTCCTCCCCGCACGTGCCATCCATGACGTCACCAGCCCCTTCCGTCACACACACGCGGGAACACTGAACTCGCGCGGGTGGCAGCGAGCACTGGCTCGGGTGGAGCGCGGCCTCGCATGCACGCAGGAGCTCTGGGTCCCGTCCTTACCTTCCTGTGCATGCAAGTGCACTGTAGGCCAGAGAAGAGCTGCGGCTCCGCGGTGGGGCGGGGCCGGGACAGTGAAGGCCTAGTTTGAGCGCCAGGCCCGGCCCGAGGGCGAGGCCCCGCGGGGTGAGCACCGGCCCCAAGCATGCGGCCCTGAGGGCAATGGCGATGGTGATGTCGTGGACAAGTGGATTTGCACTGGTCAAGGGTCCAAAGTCCTAACCCCAGATGGGGATCCCTGCCCTGACAGTGTCTCAGCCTTGCCCCACAGTGGCCGCACAGCCCCGCCCCACTCGTCTTCCTGGCCCCGCCCCTGTTGACATCACGGCCCCTCCCCATGCCATTGCCATGGCCCCGCCCCTCATGGCGTCACAGCCCCGCCCTATGCCTTCTCTGGGGGTTGGGGGGGTGGCGGGGGTGGCGGGCCTGCAGAGCATGGGAGGAGGCCCCACCTCACGTGGAGGAGACCGGAACCTCCGCCTCCACCGTGGGAGGGCGGGACTTCCGGGAAAGGGAGCAGAGGCGCGGGAAAGCCACAGCCTGGAGAGCCTCGTGCTGCTGAGCTGCCACAGGAGAGATCTGCAGGCCCGCGGGCGGGAGGAGAGGGAGTCCCCGGGCCTGAGGACAGAGGACAGGAGGTGAGCCGGGGCCTGTGGAGAATGGAGGCCGGGCCGCCGAGCTGTGGGCGGGAGGAGAGCCGGGGTCTGCGGAGCCGAGGCCCACCGAGAGCAGCCTGGGAGCACTGGGCCTGCCGACCTTGAGGCGACTCCAGGAGATGATCTGAGCGCAGCCAAGGAAGCGGAACCTCCTGTCAGGTGTGGCCCGGGGCGTGGGGTAAGTGTGACAGTGTGTTGGGGAGCGCGGCCTGCCTCCCTGCTTGCTTGTGCCCTTCCTGTGGTGGCTTCAGGGTGCCCAAGCCCCGCAGGAAGGAGGTCAGGTCTGGCCGGCGCCATCTTGGTCACAGACAAGTTGAAATTTAGGGCCTAGCATCTAGTCTTAATGGTGGTGGGAGGGAAGTCTGACCCCCAGGTGATGGTTGTGCCTGAGTTTCTGGAGACAGGTGTGAGCACTTTACTTATAGGTGACTGAACCTGTCAGTTCAGGGCTTAGGAATAGCAGCTTCCTATTACCCTGCCCCCTGACTTTACCTTATTTAGGAAGGTATAGTTGCAGGGCTTATTTGGGCATCACAGTATGAGAGGGGAGGGGTAAAGTGGAGGAGGTCAAGGAGCTATGCTTATGGGGGCATCCCAGCATGAGAGAGAGAGACAGGGAAAGAGCCAGGAAGGTAGAGGTGCTTATGGGGCATCACAGCAAAAAAGGGAAGGGGCAAGGAAGAGGAAGATAGAAGTCAAGGGGTGTGGCCTGAGCACTGAACTGGTTTAGGTCACTTCTGGGGGGAACAAACAGGCCTGCCAGAAGCTCCTTCCACTGGGAGTCCCATCGTTGGCTTTGGGTGTACAAAGCTGGTCTTGCTTCCTGTGATCGGTGGTTGTGCTTGGCTTCCGTACACCCATCCCATTTGGCACCAGCAACTTTTCTGTGTTGGGAAGCCTGGAGGAATGCTGACCGTGTGTAGAAGAAGGCCAGACCCAGGTGCACTGGGCTGATCTTGAAGCAACTATGGAAGACAAGCAGAGCTAGCCAAGCTTCCTGCCAGGTGTGGCCCTGGGCATGATGGTGGGGTGTTTGTGAAAGTGTGTGGAGAAGCGTGGCCTGTCTCTCATGTTTGCTTGTTTGTGGCTCTGGTAAGGCTAATCCTCAAACTAGGCCTCTGGATCCAGCTTCCAATTAGTGCCCAGCCTTTAGCTGGGGCTTTCAGTCTTGGCAGGCCCAGCCCATGGTTGTTGGGTGTCTGTGAAAGTGTGTGGAGAAGTGCGGTCTGCCTCTCGTGTTTGCTCATTTGGGCCCTCCCTGAAGTGGCCTCGGTGAGCCTAAGGCCTCAAACCAGGCCTCCAGAGCCGGCTTCCAGTCAGTGCTGAGCATTTAGCTGGCTTTCAGTCTTGGCAGGCCCAGACATGTTTGTGGAGGACAAGTGTGTGGAGGAGCGAGGCCTGCCACCCTGTTGGCTTCAGTGAGTCTAGGCCTCAAACCAGTCTTCTGGAGCTGGCTCCCAGTCAGTGTAGAGCTTCTAGCCAGTGCTATCAGTCTTGGCAGTCCCATGGCATGGGTGTTGGTTTTTATTGCATGCCTGACCCTCTGTGTTTGTGTCCTTCCTGAAGTGGCTTTGGTGAGGCCAGTCCCCAAACCAGGCTTCTGGAGGTGGCTTTTAGCTGGCAATTTCAGTCTATGCAGGCCCAGGGCATGGATACAGGTGAGGGACACTGTGGAGAAATAAGGCCTGCTTCTCCTGAAGTGGCTTGTGTGAGGCCAGTTCCCAAACCAGGCCTCTGGAGCCATCTCCCAGCCACTGTCAAGCTTTTAGCTGGCACTTTCAGTCTATGCAGGCCCAGAACATGGGTGTGGCGTGTTTGTGGTTGTGTGTGGAGAAGTGTGGCTTTCCTCTCTTGTTTGTTCATTTGTGCCCTTCTTGTAGTGGCTTCAGGGTGCCTAAGCCCTGAAGTAAGGAGGTCAGGTCTGGCTGGCGCCATCTTGGCCACACACATGTTGAATTGTCGGGTATGGCATCTCTTCTTCATGGTGGATGGAGGGAGGGAATTCTGACCCCCAGGTGATGGTTGTGCCTGAATTCCTGGAGACAGGTGTGAGCACTTCCCTTGCAGGTTACTGAACCTGTCAGTCCAATGCTTGGTATTAGGAGCATCCTATTACCCTGTCCCCTGACTTTACCTTATTTAGGCCCAGACAAGCACTGGTGCCCTTATACCATGCCACACATCTCCGTCTTTGCATCTTGTGTCCTGTCTCTTGGCTTATCTCTGGTCAACATGGTGTCCCAAATCAGCTCTTGGAGCTGAATTGGTTTGTTAGTTTAGTTTTTGTTTTTTCTTTCCTCTCTGGCCTGTTTCCTAACAGTGATAAGTATATTTGGGGGCAGCTGGCCCTTGTAACCATTGGCTGCCTATAGACTGCTAGCATTCTTATAAAGACTCCAATATTTGATCCTTCAAAATGTGGTTTTTCTGATAATTTATGTTATAACAGGCCCAAACCAGGTTTCTGGATCCAGCTCCCAGTCACTGCAGAGACTTTAGATGGTGATTCCAGTCTAGGCAGGTGCAGGGCATGGTTGTGGGGGTATTTGTGGAAGTGTGTGGTGAAGTTCAGCCTGCCTCTCTTGTTTATTACACATTTTACTTGGCATACCAAGGTATTTTGTCTAGTTTTTGGAGCATGCTTTGCCAGCCAGCAAGCACCTTTATACTGAGTCATGTCCCGTGGTGGTCTCAGTGGGCCATCACTGCCCCCAGGCCTGGCGTGAGATCCGTCTCATTAGGAGCTGGATGGAGGTAGCAGAAGGCAGGAGCAGAAAGTGTGGTCTAAACGGCTTTTTCTTGTTTTTCCTTCTATCAGCCATGGCTCTGATCCCACTCAACAGAGGAGAGGCCTCAGTGCTGAGGATTGGAATGGTAGGTGTTGGATCCAGGTGTCCAGTCCAATGTAGGATGGCCTCAGTGGACCCCAAGAAATCTTGGTTTGGAGAACATAGACCATAACCCAGGTCTTGCATACGACACGGAGTTTAGGGTGGAAGGAATGTGTGGAAAATGTTTTTTCCAGATGCCTGTAATCCTATGTACTCAGGAGGCCAAAATCTGTTGATTGTAGTTCGAATCCAGCCTGGTAGGAAAGTTCATGAGGCTCTTTTTTTTTTTTTTTTCATGAGTTTCTTTATCACCAATCAACAACAACAAAAAACGTTTAGTAGAAGCAGAGCTGTGGCTCAAGTGGTAGAGTGCCCATACAAGCCCCAAAAGCCCCAAAAGATTTCATGGGGCTGGGAATGTGGCTTAGAGGTAGGGTGTTCTAGCAGTCATGAAACCCTGTGTTTTATTCTTCCGTACCACATACACAGAAAAAGTAGGAAGTAGGGCTGTGGGTCTAGTGGTAAGAGTATTAGCCTTCAGCAAAAGCTCAGGAACAGTGCCCAGACCCTGAGTTCAAGCTCCATGACTGGCAAAAACAGCTATAACAACAACAAAAAAGATTTTCATTTTATCATCATATTTACAGTTCTTACACACATTTATTTTTTATTTAAAATATTTTTTTTTTTTGCTGGCTGTGGGGCTTGAACTCTGGGCCTGGTGCTGTCCTTTAGCTCCTCAGCAGAACGCTAGTGCTCTACCAATTGAGCCACAGCGCCACTTCTGGTTTTCTAGTGGGTCACTGGAGATAAGTGTTATGAACTTTCTTGCCTGAGCTGGTTTTGAACCTGGATCCTCTTGTCTCAGCCTCCTGAGTAGCTAGGATGACAGGAGTGAGCCATATTTTATTAGGTATACAAAAGTATTTCACTGTTTCGTGAGTTCCAGTGCTACTGTGTTCCAGGGCCTTCCACAAGTTAGGCAAGTACCTCATCTCTTAGCCCTGGTTATTTTTATGCCGCCTTTAGTTTTCATGATTTCCAGCCTTTTTAGGCATTTTGAAGAGAAAATGCACAGAGTGTCAGAATAAAATGTGTAGAGCCTGGAAGCTTGGAATCCTGAATAGAGGTTCTGGCTCTATAGCCCAAGGTAGAACACTGTGGATGGCCCCGATTATAACCTGCTCTGCAGAACTCATGCCTTGCCCAGGCCCCTGGCCTCTGTTCCTTTCATGTCCATCCTGGGGCCTGGGTTAGGGGTCGGGGTTGGATTGGGTCATGGCGGTTGGATTGGGTCGGGGTGAGGTTTGCGGGGTTGGGGTCAGGGGTCAGGGCGCTGCTGATGCACATGCCTCCCTGCAGGTGCCACCCATGATGTCACCAGCCTGTGCTTATGCCTCAGTTCAAGCCCCTGACCAGCACAGAAAGATTTTTTGGGGTGGGAATGTGGGTTAATGGTAGGATGTCCCCCTAGCATTCATGAAACCCTGTGTTTGATTCCTCAGTACCATATACACAGAAAAAGCAGGAACTGGTGCTGTGGCTCAAGTGTTAGAGTAGTACCCTTGAGCAAAAGAAGCTCAGGGACAGTGCCTAGACCCTGACTTCAAGCTCCAGGATTGGCAAAAAAAAAATTCATTTTTTTATCATATATGTCTTACACACATTTATTTATTTTTTATCCTACATAACTCCATAGTTGTTTATTTTGAAAATAATATTTTCTGAAATATCCTTATAATTTGAGGTGAGCTAAGTGATGGTACACCAAAGGTGTTTCCCTGGAAGTTACTAAATGCTGATGAAAGAATAGTTACAAACATATCATTACTGCACACCAACCTAATGGCACTCTGCAATTTTTAAAACTTCATGGCTGGTCAGTTTTGGTTGGACACTTGAGTTGCATGTGTATAGAAAACATTCTCTCTACTGACTGAAGGTTATTTGCATACAAGTGTACTTCCAATATAGAATTCAATTCTTAAAGTCAAAGTGGCTAAAATTGGAATAAATAAGCTGACCCCCTTGAAATAAACTAAATACAAAGCAACAAGTAGTGAGAATACTAAAGATTTATTCCACCAGTCTGCCTCTTATTTTGTGTTTTTTTTTTTTTTTTTTTTTGTAATTTGAGGCATGTTATAGCCCAGGCTGGCCTTGAACTTATGATCCTCCTGCCTCATCCTCCCTAGTCCTGGATTTACAGTCACCACCATTCCTTGCTTCTATCTTAAACATACAAGTGTGCTCTATGCGTAAACTGAGTTAAAACATTTCTGGGAGCAGAGGAGCTGCTATCAGTAGAGCTGTTGTGACTCTATAAGAGCCCAGGTCAGCAAGGTACAAAGTAAGCAGGTGTACTGGGCAGTGCTAGTCATGCAACATGCCAAGTACACCACACTGTCCAGGTCTTCTTGAGCTCAGGTCATTATTACTTCACAGGGTTGTATTTTGTTCTTCCCTGTTTCCTTGTTCCAGTGTTTTATAATCAGGAGAAAATGAGAAGTCATTTAACTTCTTGGTTAAATAAAACTAATTTGTCACCTACAATTATGTTTAAGAGTAAGTCAGCTGAAGAAACAACAGGGGCTGGGGCTAAGGAAAGCTTCTACACTTATGCACAGGACTAATGGGTGAGTTGTTGGCTTGGCTGTGTGCAGTGCTAACACTCTAGTGGGCCTTCTCTAGGAAGGCCTTGCAACACGGGAGGGACTGCTGATAGACCAGCTCGAAGTCGGAGTCGTTTCCATAATAGGGATCTTCAATCTTGAGTTGTTTTTGTGGATCATAGCTCCCAAGTAGTTCAATTTTAGCTTTGCAGTTTTTAACTTGATTACTTATTGTTTTCAAATCTCTCTGATTGCTTTCATCCATAGACAGCATGTATTTGAATGTAGCAAAGTCGTCTTTGGTGACCTGTCTTGCCTTATGGGCTGTGCTAATGTCATGATTTGTTAGGCAGCTCATAGCTCTTGGATCTGTGGCACGACCCACGTTCTAGTCGGAAACAACACCACTGTCAATGGCCCAATTATCTGAAACATTTTGGTCAGCTACATGTTTTCTGAAAACTGCTTCTGTGATGGGTGACCAGCAAATGTTACCTAGATACACAAATAGTACGGATTTGGGACTCTGTACCGCTATCTGCCTGGGTGGTCGCTGGCGCCTGCACATTTATTTTTAATTTTTTATTTATTTAAAATTTTTTTCTTTGCCAAATGTGGATTGTGAACTCTGTGCCTGGGTTCTGTCCTCAAGGTCTTCAGCTGAAGACTAGTCTGAGCCACAGCACCACTTCTGTTTTCTAGTGGGTCATTGGAAATAACAGTCTTATTAACTTTCCTGCCTGAGCTGGCTTTGAACCTGGATCCTCTGGTCTCAGCCTCCTGAGTAGCTAGGATGACAGGAGTGAGCCACATTTTATTAGGCATGCAAAAGTATTTAACTTTCTTTTTAGTGATTTCCAGTGGTATTGTGTTCCAGGGCCTTCCACAAGCTAGGCAAGTGCCTCAGCTCTTAGCCCTGGGCCGCCTTTGGTTTCCATGATTTCCAGCCTTTGTAGGCATTTTGAAGAGAAAATGCACTGAGTGCACAGAGTGTCACAATAAAATGTGTAGAGCCTGGAAGCTTGGAATTCTGAATAGAGGTTCTGGCTCTATAGCTCAAGGTAGGACATAGTGGATGGCTCCCATTAGAACCTGCTTTGGTGAACTCATGCCTTGCCCAGGCCCCTGGCCTCTGTTCAAGTCTGTGTCAAGTTTTCATTTATACTTTAATATCCATCCTGGGGCCTCGAGAAGGAGATGAAGGCATGTGTGAGTAAGGGCAGCTTATGTTTTACTGCTTGGTAGGTTGGTGCTGATCAGAACAACTTTAGTGACCCTAGGCCTCTGCCCAAGCCTCTGAGTCTTTGCTATACATTAAGTTCTGCTTTTGGTCATGTCTTGCTCTGTGATTGTGGGTTAGGGGATGAGGGGCTGTGTGGAAAATATTTTTATTACATAGGTCTTACACACATTTTGTTCAGCATACCAAGGCATTTAAAAATTTTTTTTGGTGAATTTGAAATTTATTGTGTTTCAGGGCTTCCCACGACCTAGGCAAGCAACTCAACACTGAACCTCACCCCTTTAATATAACCCAGTCATTTCCTTAAGACTGGTTTTATTCAAGTTTTCTAGTAAGGAACTTCTGTGTGACTTTGTTTTGTTCTTCCCCTGTCACCTGTATAGGATCCTGCTTCCCTGGGGAGTAGTTCCAGCATGGCCATCCTTTGGTGCCTGTTGATTTCTTCTGACTGTAAGTACTTTGATGGTAAAATGTGTCTAGTATCAGAAGAAATCATGGAGAACATACACTTGGAATTTTGAGTGTAGTATCTGGAAGTATGGCCCAATGCAGAAAAGTGGCTTGAATGACATCCCCTCCCTTGAAGAAGTGACACCCATTCAAAAAACATTGTGAAGTTGGTATCACTGTAGGTCAACGTTCTAAGACCCTCTAATCATTGAATGACAATCATATGAGGAGGCATCAGGGAGAAGGTGACAAGGACCTGATATGAAAAGATGGCCACTGGGTTTAATTTAGTAGCTCAGCAATCAGTGTCGCTGGGACTGAAGCACCCAGACCCTGGCTGTCCATGCTGCAAGGTAGTACTGGGCGATGGAGGGATTTGAAAACTATGCCGAAGTAGTGCCATGGTGTCACCAGGCAAATGGCCTCTCAAACCCTGGGAGCTATCCCTTATGCTCATTTGTGTGCAGTTTCAGACACGAATTCCACCTAAGTAGCCACACAGATACTTGGGGCCTCAATTGCTTCTATGAGGCAGGATGCAGAATGAGACTTGGCAAAACATACATTTTAGCCATAAAGGATGCTATGTGGACTGGATGTTTACTCCTGGTACTTGAACTTGGCCTGGGAGCTGTCCCTGAGCTTCTTTTTGATTCATGGTAGCACTGTACCACTTTAACCACAGCACCATTTCCCGGCTTTTCTGTTTATGTGGTACTGAGGAGTCGAACTCAAGGCTTCATGTGTGCTAGGCAAGCACTCTACCACTAAGCCACATTCTCAGCCCCAGTCTTTGGTTTTGAGATGACACTTTAGGCACATCTGAGGATCAGACGCTGTCACCATTGAAGAAACAGAAGCATGGGCCTCCCTTGATCAACATGAGGGTTGTCTGATGGTAGAATGGGGTGTCCCAGGCATGCACTGAGCACTGTAGACTCAGGCTGGAATGGCCACCATGATGCTTGGGCTGGATAAGACTGAACCCTGGAGATTAGTAGGTGTTATCAGGGGTGACAGAAAATCCACAAGTCTTTAACAGAAAGTCTTGATAAATTGAAATCCTTTAAAGGAAATCAGTATCAACCTCCTCAGAATCCAAATCTAAGCTGCAAAAATTAATTCCTAAGTCCAGAGTGTCAATAAATCAAGAATAGAGCCAGGCACCAGTGTCTCACACCAGTAATCCTTGCTACTCAGGAGGCCGAGATCTGAGGATTATGGCTCAAAGCCAGCCCAGGCAGGAATGTCCTTGAGTCCCTCATTTCCAATTAAATGCCAGAAAACCAGAAGTGGCACTGGCTCAAGGACAGCCCGCTATGGACAACAACAAAACAACAGACCAAAGAATAACCTGAGAGACACATGGTCCATACCTGTGAACAGGGAAGGAGATGCAAGTAACTGTTGAATCTCCATAAATTGTATGTCATTTATTTTTCAACAGTGGCACACGTTGACTGTTTATTCTTTTTCTGATTTATATGTTCAAATCCCTTGTGTTGATGTTGATTCTTAGGGACATTTTTAGTGGTTCATTATTTCTACGATTGGCTTTATTTTAGTAAGTGTTGGAATGTTACCATGCAGAATACAGTTGATGTTGGATTCTTCTAGACCAGCCGCTTTTATGAATTAGTATGCTGAAGAAAACAGTGGCTCTCTCCTCTCCCCTTTCCCTCTCTTCTCTCCTCCCCTTCTGTTTTTTCTTTCTCCAGACGTTGTATTGCTGCAATAGACCAGGCCGGTCTCTAACTTGTAGTCTTCGGCCTCAGCTTCCCAACTGTTGGGGTTAACTGCATTTTCCACCCTAACAGCATCAAAAACAGATATCTTATGCTGTGACCCATTTGTTCTACCTTTAAGTATTTCTCTAATAGTTGGACTCTGCCCTATGCTCAATGACTCCCTCAGTGCTTCAGTGAGAAGGCACCCAAGAGAATATCAGTAGGAACCTATGGAAATTGTCCATACATAGTCAGAATTGGGCTCTGTGGTGCTGTCCCAAGTGCTAGGGCGCCCTCTGCTGTTTACTTGGGAAATGACAGGTGTGACATGTATGTGTGGAACAGTGTTTTTTTCCTTAGTTGTGTGTGTGTGTGTGTGTTTGTGTGTGCGCGCTGTTAATAGGGATTGTATTTAGGACTTGGGTGCTGTTCTTTTGCTTTTCTACTGAAGATTGTGCTGCACTGCTTGAGTTTCAGCCCATATTCTTTCTTCATTTTGTCTAAGTGTGTGTGTCTGTGTGTGATTTTGTCTCTGTGTTTTCCAGCATGAATTTCATCTTTAAAGATCTCTTTACTCTGTTTCTATAGTATTATTCAGGCAAGCAGGGATGAGGTCAGAGTGAGGGAAGCAAGAAGGCAGGGAGGGAGAGGGAGAGTACAGGTTTTTAATTCGTTTTTGTAGTTTATGAGGGATCATGAAGCTACAAATAAACTAATCTTGGATGGAAGCTTTTTGTGAAGATAGCACTTGTTGCCTATGAATTCCTGGCCATTGTTTTCCATGGCTGTTTGCCTGCTTCCCCGCTTTAAATTTTTGAAGGAAATACTGGTTGATGAAGTCAGGAGAAGTTTGAATGTTTTAATTTAAATTCATCCTTCACCAATTAGATTTCTGTAAAGGTCTAACAGAGACCCATGTGATAACAAAGGTATTTCCCCCTTCTACCTGGAAAACGGAATAATAAGTAAACATCAATAAAACCCCAGCCTGTTTATTCTTGTTTTGTTTTGATCTCTGGTCTTGTCTGTCCTTCTCTCTGTTCTCCCTCCCCTGGCCCCCTTATCTGCCAAGTCTGATTGTGACAGTAATCTGGGATAAATGGAAGTTGCCATGTGATGCCCCTAGCCGCTGTCCCTAGCAGGTGTCCCCTTAAGCCTGCTTGTGCCAGTTGGTTGATAGTTCTAGGTGCAGGAGAGACCCTGAAGGCTTGTGCACCAGGCCCTGGGTTGGAGCAAAGGCCTTCTGCTAGGCAGGCAGGGCAGCAGGTCCGCAGGTGGGGCCTCAGGAAGCTAGAGGTGCAGGGTCGAGGCTTATGGGGTGTCAGAGCACAAGAGAGGCATTGCAAGAGCCAGGAAGCTAGAGGTGCAGGGCTGGAGCTTATGGCCATCACAGCTAGAGAGGGGAGGGGCAAGGGCAAGGAAGCTAGAGGTGCAGGGGCAGGACTTATGGGGCCTTACAGCACAAGAGGGGCAGAGAAAGCAGGAGGAAGTGAGAAGTAAGGGCCGTGGCCCTGACAGTGGACTGGTTTATTTTGGTTCTGCCTGGGACTAGTAGTCCTGCCAGTAGCCCCCATCTTTGGGTTTGGGGCTACAACCTGTCAGGCTCACTGTGGTTTGGTGGTGGGTCTGGGCCTCTGTACTCCTGTCCTATCAGACACCATACCCTTGTTTGTGTGGGGAAACCTGGAGGAACACGGACCATTGGCAGATGCGGCTTGTGTGTGGCGAAGGCCTGACCCAGGTGCACCAAGCTGACTTTGAGGCAACTCTGGAAGACAAGTAGAGCTTTGTGGCAGTGGGGCTCAGGGCATGGGTGTGGGGAGCTGAGAAAGTGTGTGGAGAAGTATGGCCTGCTTCTCCCGCTTGCTTGTTTGTCCCCTTCCTGATGTGGCTTTGGTGAGGCTATGCCTAAAACCAGGCCTCTGGAGCCGGCCTTGAGTCAGTGCCGAGCTTTTAGTTGGTGCTTTTAGTCTTGGCAGGCCCAGGCCACGGTTGTTGGGTGGGTGTGAGAATGTGTAGAGGATCGCAGCCTGCTAGGCATCAAACCAAGCCTCCGGACCCAGCTTGCAGTCAGTGTCTGCCTATCCTTTATCTTGTGGTTTCAGTCTTGGCAGGCCCAGGCTGTGGTTGTGTGGTGTTTGTGAAAGTGTGTAGAGGATCGCAGCCTGCCTCTCCTGTTTGCTTGTTTGTGCCCTTCCTGAAGTGGCTTTGGTGAGGCTAGGCCTCAAACCAGGCCTCTGGAGCCGGCTTCGAGTCAGTGCAGAGATTTTAGCTGGTGCTTTTAGTCTTGGCAGGCCCAGGCCACGGTTGTGGGGTGGGTGTGAAAGTGTGAGGAGGAGTTCGGCCTCTCCTTCCCGTTTGCTTGTTTGTGCCCTTCCTGAAGTGGCTTTGGTTGAGGCTAGGCCTCAAAGCAGGCCTCCGGAGCTGGCTTCTTCAGTGCCGATCCTTTTAGCTGTGGTTTTCAGTCTTGGCAGGCCCAGGCAATGGTTGAGGCTGGCTGTGAAAGTGGGTAGAGGAGTGCCTGAGGTGCAGGGGTGAGGTTTGTGGGTCATCACTGCAGGAGAGGGGAGGGGTGAGGGCAAGGAAATGAGAAGTGAAAGGACTGGGCTTATGGGGCAACATGGAAGGAGAAGGGAGGGGCAAGTGGAGGAAGTGAGAGGTCAAGGGGTGTGGCTTGGGCGCTGGATTAGTTTAGGTCCCTTCTGCCTGGAACAAACAGACATGCCAGGAGGCTTAGGAAAAGCTCCTTTCTCTGAGGGTCCTCTAGTTGGGTCAGGCCTACAAAGCTGGTCAGGCTCACTGTGGTTTGCTGGTGGGTTGGCCTTCGTACACCTGTCCTATCAGGCAGCAGCCGCTTTTCTGTGTGGGGAAGCCTGGAGGACTGCGTGTGCAGATGCTGCTTGTGTGTGGAAAAGGCTGGACCCAGGTCCACCAAGGCAACTCCAGAAGGCAAGCAGAAGTAAGTAAGACAAGCTTCCTGGCAGGTGGGGTCCATGGCATGGGTATGGGGTTCTTGTGAATGTGTGTGGAGAAGCATGGCCTGCTTCTCCTGTTTGCTCCTTTGGGCCCTTCCTCAAGTGGCTTTGGTAAGGCTACACCTCAAACCAGGCCTCCAGAGCCGGATTCCAGTCAGTGCCGAGCATTTAGCTGGCTTTCAGTCTTGGCAGGCCCAGGCTATGGTTGTGGGGTGCTTGTGAAAGTGTGTGGAGGAGCGCGGCCTGCCACCCTGTTGGCTTCGGTGAGGCTATGCCTCAAACCAGTCTTCTGGATATTGCTCCCAGTCAGTGCAGAGCTTTTAGCCAGTGCTTTCAGTCCTGGCAGGTCCATGGCATGGGTGTTGGTTTTTATTGCCTTCCTGCCTGCCTCTCTGTGTTGGTTTGTGTCCTTCCTGAAGTGGCTTTGGTGAGGCCAGTCCCCAAACCAGGCTTCTGGAGCTGGCTTTTAGCTGGCATTTTCAGTCTAGGCAGGCCCAGGGCATGGATACAGGTGAGGGACAGTGTGGAGAAATACAGTTTGCTTCTCCTAAAGTGGTTTGGTGAGGCCAGTCCCCAAATCAGGCCTCTGAAGCTGGCTCTAGTCATTGTCGAGCTTTTACTTTCAGGCCCAGAACATGGGTGTGGGGTGTGATTGTGTGTGGAGAAGTGTGGCCTTCCTCTCTTGTTTGTTCATTTGTGCCCTTCCTACAGTGGCTTCAGGGTGGCTAAGCCCTCAATTAAGGAGGTCAGGTCTTGCTGGCGCCATCTTGGCCACACACATGTTGAATTGTAGGGTATGGCATCTCTTCTTCATGTTAGAGGGAGGGAATGCTGACCTCCAGGTGATGGTTGTGCCTGAATTCCTGGAGACAGGGGTGAGCACTTCCCTTATAGGTTACTGAACCTGTCAGTCCAGTGCTTGGGAATAGGAGCTTCCTATTACCCTGTCCCCTGACTTTACCTTCTTTAGGCCCAGACAGGTACTGGTGCTATTACACCATACCACACATCTCCCTGCTGAATCCTGTGTCCTGTCTCCTGGCTTATCTCTGGTCAATATGGTGTCCCAAATCAGCTCTTGGAGCTCAGTTGGTTTGTTAGTATAGTTTTTGTTTTTTCTTTCTTCTCTGGCCTGTTTCCTAACAGTGATAAATATATTTGGGGGCAGCAGGCCTTTGTAACAATTGGCTGCCCATAGACTGCTAGCATTCTTATAAAGACTCCAAGATTTGATCCTTCAAAATGTGGTTTCTCTGATAATTTACATTATAACATGCCCAAACCAGGCTTCTGGATTCACCTCCCAGTCACTGCAGAGACTTTAGATGGTGCTTTCAGTCTGAGCAGGCTCAGGGCATGGTTGTGGGAGTATTTGTGAAAGTGTGTGGAGAAGGTCAGCCTGCCTGTCTTGTTTATTCCACATTTTACTTAGCATACCGAAGTATTTTGTCTAGTTTTTGGAGCATGCCTCACCAGCCAGGCAAGCACATTTATATTGAGTCATGTCCCCTGGTGGTCTCAGTGGACCATCACTGCCCCCAGGCCTGGCGTGAGATCTGTCCCATTAGGAGCTGGATGGAGGTAGCAGAAGGCAGGAGCAGAAAGTGTGGTCTAAATGGCCTTTTCCTTTTTTTCCCTTCCATCAGCCATGGCTCTGATCCCACTGAACAGAGGAGAGGCCTAAGTGCTGAGGATTGGAATGGTAGGTGTTGGATCTAGGTGTCCAGTCCAATGTAGGATGGCCTCAGTGGACCCCAACAAATCTTGGTTATTAGAACGTCAACCTCAAGACCCCCAGGTCTTGCATACGGCATGGAGGTTAGGGTGGAGGGGATGTGTGGAAAATGTTTTTTCCAGATGCCTGTAATCCTATGTACTCAGGAGGCCAAGCTTTGTTGATTGCAGTTCGAAATCAGCCCTGGTAGGAAAGTCCATGAGGTTCTTCATCACCAATAACAACAACAAACCTCTAGTAGAAGCAGAGCTGTGTCTCAAGTGGTAGAGTGCTCATGCCTGAGTTCAAGCCCCAGGACCAGCACAAAAAGATTTTTGGGGGTGCGAATGTGGTTTAGTGGTAGGGTGCTCCCCTAGAATTCATGAAACCCTCTATTTGATTCCTCAGTACCACATACACAGAAAAAGCAGGAAGTGGTGTTGTGGCTCAAGTGGTAGAGTACTACCCTTGAGCAAAAGAAGCTCAGGGACAGTGCCTAGACCCTGACTTCAAGCTCCAGGATTGGCAAGATAATGATTTTCATTTTTATCATATAGGTCTTACACACATTTATTTTTAAACTTTTATTTATTTAAAATTTTTTTCTTTGCCGGATGCGGGGCCTGAAATTTGTGCCTTGGTTCTGTTCTTGATGTCTTCAGTTGAAGACTAGTGTTCTACCACCTGAGCCACAGCGCCAATTCTGGTTTTCTAGTGTGGCATTGGAGATAACAGCCTTATGAACTTTCCTGCCTGAGCTGGATTTGAACCTGGATCCTCTTGTCTCAGCCCCCTGAGTAGCTAGCATGACAGGAGTGAGCCACATTTTATTAGGCACACAAAAGTATTTAACTTTCTTTTTAGTGATTTCCAGTGGTATTGTGTTCCAGGGCCTTGCACAAGGTAGGCAAGTACCACAGCTCTTAGCCCTGGTTGTTTTTATGCCTCCTTTGGTTTTCATGATTTCTTGCTCTTGTAGGCATTTTGGAGAGAAAATGCACAGAGTTTCTGGGTAAAATGTGTAGAGCCTGGAAGCTTGGAATCCTGAATAGAGGTTCTGGCTCTATAGCTCAAGGTAGAACAGTGTGGATGGACCCCATTAGAACCTTCTCTGGAGAACTCATGCCTTACCCAGGCCCCTGGCCTCTGTTCGTTTCATGTCCATCCTGGGACCTGGGTCAGGGGTCAGGGTTGGATTGGGTTGGGGCGAGGGTGGTGGGGTTGTGTTAGTGGTCAGGGCACTGCTAGCACGTCGCTGATATACAGGCCTCCCCGCACATGCCACCCATGGTGTCACCATCCCCTTCCATCACCGGTGAGCACTGGCTCCAGGTGGATTGGGGCCTTGCATGCTGGAGCCCTGATTCCTGTCCTCCCGTCCCCATACAAGCATGCACACTGTAAGGCCAGAGAAGAGCTGCGGCCCAGCGGTGGGGTGGGGACAGTGAAGGCCTGGTCTGAACGCCAGGCCTGGTCTGAGGGCAAGGCCCCACGGGTGAGGGCCCGGCCCGAACAGGTGGCCCTGAGGGCAATGGCTTTGGCTATGTAGAGGACAAGTGCATTTGCACAGGTCGACAGTCCTAGCCCCAAATGTGGAGATCCTCACCCCTGACAGTGTCTGGGCCCCGCCCCACAGTGCTCACACAGCCCCGCCCCTGGTGGTTTTGTGGCCCCTTCCCATGCCATCTCCACGTTCCGCCTCTGGTGGCTTCACAGCCCCGCCCTATGCCTTCCACATGGCCCCGGCCTGCTGCAGAGCATGGGAAGAGGCCCCGCCCCATGTTGAGAGGACCAGAATCTCTGGCTCCAATCTGGGAGGGCGGGACTTCCGTGAAAGGGAGCCGAGGAGCTGGAAAGCCACAGCCAGGAGTGACTCGTGCAGGTGAGCTGCCACAGGCGCAATCCACAGGCCCGTGGGCAGGAGGAGAGCGGTGCCCTGGGCCTGAGGAAGGAGGACAGGAAGTAAGTAGGGGCCTGCGGACGGAGGAGGCCTGAGCCCCTGGCCTGTGGAGAATGGAGGCCAGGCGGCCTAGCTGTTGGCGGAAGGAGAGCTGAGGTCTACGGAGCCCAGGCCCGTGGAGAGCAGCCTGGGAGCACTGCGCCTGCCCACCTTGCGGCAACTCCAGGAGACCATCTGAGCACAGCCAAAGAAGAGGAGCCTCCTGTCAGGCCCAAACCAGGCTTCTGGCTCCAGCTCCCAGTCACTGCAGACACTTTAGATGGTGCTTTCAGTCTAGGCAGGCACAGGGCATGGTTGTGGGGGTATTTGTGAAAGTGTTTGGAGAATTTCAGCCTGCCTCTCTTGTTTATTCCACATTTTACTTGGCATACCAAGGTATTTTGTCTAGTTTTTGGAGCATGCCTTGCCAGCCAGGCAACCACCGTTATACTGAGTCGTGTCCCCTGGTGGTCTCAGTGGACCATCACTGCCCCCAGGCCTGGCCTGAGATGTCCCATTAGGAGCTGGATGGAGGTAGTAGAAGACAGGAGCAGAAAGTATGGTCTAAATGGCCTTTTCCTGTTTTTCCTTCTATCAGCCATGGCTCTGATCCCACTCAACAGAGGAGAGGCCTCAGTGCTGAGGATTGGAATGGTAGGTGTTGGATCTACGTGTCCAGTCCAATGTAGCAAGGCCCCGCGGGGTGAGTGCCTGGCCCGAACACGCGGCCCTGAGGGCAATGGTTTTGGGGATGGTGAGGACAAGTGCATTTGCACAGGTCGAGGGTCGACAGTCCTATCCCCAAATGTGGAGATCCTCACCCCTGACAGTGTCTGTGCCCCGCCCCACAGTGCCCACACAGCCCCGCCCTGCCCCAGTGCAGAGCTTGGGAGAGGCCCCGCCCCACGTGGAGGGGACCTGAACCTCCGCCTCTACCCTGCTAGAACGGGACTTCCGGGAAAGGGACCTGAGGCTCGGGAACGCCGCAGCCTCAAGAGCCTAGTGCTGCATGCTGGACTCGCAGGTCTGCGGGCTAGAGGAGAGCAGGGCCGGGCTTGAGGACAGAGGACAAGAGGAGAGCAGGGGCCTGCGTACAGAGGAGGCCAGAGCTCCGGGCCTGTGGACAATGGAGGCTGGGCAGCCGAGTTGTGGGTGGGAGGAGAGCCGAAGTCAGCAGAGCCAAGGCCCATGGAGAGCGGCCTGGAGCACCTCCTGCCGACCTTGAGGCGACTCTGGGAGACTATCCAAGCACAGCCAACTAAGCGGAGCGTCCTGTCAGGTGCGGCCCAGGGCGTGGGCATGGGGTGGGTGTGACAGTGTGTGTGGAGGAGCGTGGCCCGTCTCCCTGCTTGCTTGCTTGTGCTCTTCTTGTGGTGGCTTTAGGGTGCCCAAGCCCTACAGGAGGGAAGTCAGGTCTGGCCGGCGCCATCTTGGTCACACACGTTGAATTGTAGGGTCTGGCATCTTGTCTTCATGGTAGAGGGAGGGAATTCTGACCTCCAGGTGATGGTTGTGCCTGAATTCCTGGAGACAGGGGTGAGCACTTCTCTTATAGGTGACTGAACCTGTCAGTCTAGGGCTTGGGAATAGGAGCTTCCTATTACTCTGTCCCCTGACTTTACCTTATTTAGGCCCAGACAAGCACAGGTGCCATTACACCATACCACACATCTCCGTGTTTGCATCCTGTGTTGTCTCCTGGCTTATCTCTGGTCAATATGGTGTCCCAAATCAGCTCTTGGAGCTCAGTTGGTTTGTTAGTATAGTTTTTGTTTTTTCTTTCTTCTCTGGCCTGTTTCCTAACAGTGATAAATATATTTGGGGGCAGCAGGCCTTTGTAACAATTGGCTGCCCATAGACTGCTAGCATTCTTATAAAGACTCCAAGATTTGATCCTTCAAAATGTGGTTTCTCTGATAATTTACATTATAACATGCCCAAACCAGGCTTCTGGATTCACCTCCCAGTCACTGCAGAGACTTTAGATGGTGCTTTCAGTCTGAGCAGGCTCAGGGCATGGTTGTGGGAGTATTTGTGAAAGTGTGTGGAGAAGGTCAGCCTGCCTGTCTTGTTTATTCCACATTTTACTTGGCATACCGAATTATTTTGTCTAGTTTTTGGAGCATGCCTCGCCAGCCAGGCAAGCACCTTTATACTGAGTCGTGTCCCATCACTGCCCCCAGGCCTGGTCTGAGACTTGTCCCATTAGGAGCTGGATGGAGGTAGCAGAAGGCAGGAGCAGAAAGTGTGGTCTAAATGGCCTTTTCCTGTTTTTCCTTCCATCAGCCATGCTCTGATCCCACTCAACAGAGGAGAGGCCTAAGTGTTGAGGATTGGAATGGTAGGTGTTGGATCTAGGTGTCCAGTCCAATGTAGGATGGCCTCAGTGGACCCCAACAAATCTTGGTTAGGAGAATATACACCTCAATCTAGGTCTTGCATAGGGCACAGAGGTTAGGGTGGAGGGGATGTGTTGAAAATGTTTTTTCCAGATGCCTGTAATCCTATGTACTCAGGAGGCCAAGATCTGTTGATTGGTGATACAACAAAAACAAAAAACCTCTAGTAGAAGCAGAGCTGTGTCTCAAGTGGTAGAGTGCTCATGCCTGAGTTCAAGCCCCAGGACCAGTGCAAAAAGATATTTGGGGGTGGGAATGTGGCTTAGTGGTAGGGTAGCTCGCCTAGCATTCATGAAACCCTATGTTTGATTCCTCAGTACCACATACACAGAAAAAGCAGGAAGTGGTGCTGTGGCTTAAGTGGTAGAGTACTACTCCCCTTGAGCAAAAGAAGCTCAGGGACAGTGCCTAGACTCTTATTTCAAGCTGTAGGATTTGCAGAAAAAAGATTTTCATTTTTATCATATAGGTCTTACACACGTTTATTTATTTTTTATCTTATATAACTCCATAGTTGTTTATTTTGAAAATAGTATTTTCTGAAATATCCTTATAATTTGAGGTGAGCTAATTGATGGTACACCAGAATTACCTGTTTGTCTGGAAGTTTCTAAATGCTGATGAAAGTTACTAACATATTATTACAGCACACCAACCTAATGGCACCCTGTAATTTTTTTTAAGAAAATGACTATTATTTTAGAAATTTACTAATATATCTTCAACTTTAAGGTAAATAGTTTAAAAAACATAAAAACGTAAGTACGCTGAAGAGTAACTGCTATTAAACAGTTCTGAACAGGCTGAAAATGTATACTTTCCTTTTATAGAAAATGTTAAATCTGTAATAGCAGCATTTTATATAAAAGCTGTCTTTGAAAATCCAGATTTTTGTATACACAAAACATTTTTTTTTCTTTTCCCTGTACAATATAACTGGTTACACTGGAGAAAAGGTTTTTTCACATTATTTTTCCCATCGCAGGTGGCAGTCAGCTCGAGTGTTATCAGTGGGCCCTGAGCTCAAGCTTCTCAGCACCACCTTCAGTCCAACATCATGGCATTGATGACATTCAGATCTTTCATGTATGGATAGGCCACCAAGATCTGGTCGATTTTCAGCCTCTGCTTGGAGTCAGGGAAGATCTTTAGCAGGGCCTCCCTCAGGTCTCTGGTTTCAGCAGAGACCTGTGCTTACATGGGTAGGTTGTGCTGCACAATGGGAAGGTTTGGTAGGAGAGGGAAGCGGGACTGCTGAGAGAGCCAGGGGCTAGAAGAGGCTCCCTGAATCTGGGGCAGAGGTTGGTGACTGCACCCTGCAATTTTTAAAACTTCATGACTGGTCAGTTTTGGTTGGACACTTGAGTTGATGTGTATGGAAAACATTCTCTCCACTGACGGAAGGTAACCTGCATACAAGTGTACTTTCAATATAGAATTCAATTCTTTTTTTTTTTTTTTGGCCAGTCCTGGGCCTTGGACTCAGGGCCTGAGCACTGTCCCTGGCTTCCTTTTGCTCAAGGCTAGCACTCTGCCACTTGAGCCACCGCGCCACTTCTGGCCGTTTTCTGTATATGTGGTGCTGGGGAATCGAACCCAGGGCCTCATGTATACAAGGCAAGCTCTCTTGCCACTAGGCCATATCCCCAGCCCCTAGAATTCTATTCTTAAAGGTAAAGTGGCTTAATTTGGAGCAAATAAGCTGACTCCCATGAAATAAACTAAATACAAAGCAACAAGTAGTAAGAATACTAAAGATTTATTCCACCCATCTTCCTCTTATTTTGTCTTTTTATTTTGTATTTTGAGGCATGTTTGAGGCCCAGGCTGGCCTTCTGCTTCAGCCTCCCTAGTGCTGGATTTACAGGCACCACCATTCCTTGCTTCTATCTCAAACATACAAGTGTGCTCCATGAGTAAATTGAGTTAAAACGTTTCTGAGAGCAGAGGAGCTGCTATCAGTAGAGCTATTGTGACTCTATAAGAGCCCAGGTCAGCAAGGTACAAGGTAAGCAGTAGCACTGGGCAGTGCTAGGCATTCAACATGCCAGGTAGGCCATACTGTCCAGGTCTTCCTGAGCTCAGGTCATTATTACTTCACAGGGTTGTATTTTGTTCTTCCCTATTTCCTTGTTCCACTGTTTGGTAATCAGGAGAAAATGAGAAGTTAATTAACTTCTTGGGTAAATAAAACTAATTTGTCACCTACAATTATTTTTAAGAGTAAGTCAGCTGAAGAAACAACAGGGGCTGGGGCTAAGGAAAGCTTCTACACTTATGCACAGGATTAGTGGGCGAGTTGTTGGCTTGGCTGTGGGCAGTGCTAACCTAGTGTGCCTTCTCTAGGAAGGCCTTGCAACACCGGAGTCACTGCTGATACACCAGCTACAAGTTGGAGTCATTTCCATTATAGGGATCTTCAATCATGAGTTGTTTTTGTGGATCATAGATGCCAAGTAGTTCAATTTTAGCTTTGCAGTTTTTAACTTGATTACTTTGTCTTTGGTGACCTGTCTTGCCTTATGTGCTGTGCTAATGTCATGATTTGTTAGGCAGCTCATAGCTCTTGGATCTGGGGCACGACCCACGTTCCAGTCGGAAACAGCACTGCTGTCAATTGCCCAATTATCTGAAACATTTTGGTCTGCTACAAGTTTTCTGAAAATGGTTTCCACGATTGGTGACTGGCAAATGTTACCTAGACACACAAATATTACGGATTTTGGACTCTGTACCGCTATCTTCCTGTGTGGTTGCTGGCGCCTACACATTTATGTTTAAACTTTTATTTAAAATTTTTTTCTTTGCCAGATGTGGGATATGATTTCTGTGCCTGGGTTCTGTCCTTGAGGTCTTCAGTTGAAGTCTAGTGCTCTACCACCTGAGCCACAGCACCACTTCTGGTTTTCTAGTGGGTCATTGGAGATAACAGTCTTATGAGCTTTCCTGCCTGAGCTGGCTTTGAACCTGGATCCTCTTGTCTCAGCCTCCTGAGTAGCTAGGATGACAGGAGTGAGCCACATTTTATTAGGCCTACAAAACTATTTCACTTTCTTTTTAGTGATTTCCAGTGGTATTGTGTTCCAGGGCCTTCTACAAGCTAGGCAAGTACCTCAGCTCTTAGCCCTGGTTCTTTTTATGCTGCCTTTGTAGGCATTTTGGAGAGAAAATGCACAGGGTGTCAGAATAAAATGTGTACAGCCTGGAAGCTTGGAATCCTGAATAGAGGTTCTGGCTCTATAGCCCAAGGTAGAACAGTGTGGATGGCCCCATTAGAACAAGTCTGCATAAAGTTTTCATTTATACTTTAATATCCATCCTGGGGCCTGGAGAAGGAGGTGAAGGCATGTGTGAGGAAGGGCAACTTATCTTTTAATGCTTCATATGTTGGTGCTGATGAGAACAATTTCAGTGACCCTAGGCCCCTGCCCAAGCCTCTGACTCTTTGCTATGTATTCATTTCTGCTTTTGGTCATGTCCTGCTCTGTGATTGTGAGTTAGGGGCTGAGGGGCTGTGTGGAAAATATTTTATTTTTATTATATAGGTCTTACACACATTTTGTTCAGCATAGAAAGCATATAAGTTTCTTTTTGGTGAATGTAAAATTTATTGTTTCAGGGCCTCCCACAACCTAGGCAAGCAACTCAACACTGAACCTCACCCTTTTTTTTTTTTTTTTTTTTTTTGGCCAGTCCTGGGCCTTGGACTCAGGGCCTGAGCACGGTCCCTGGCTTCTTCTCGCTCAAGGCTAGCACTCTGCCACTTGAGCCACAGCGCCGCTTCTGGCCGTTTTCTGTATATGTGGTGCTGGGGAATCGAACCTAGGGCCTTGTGTATCCAAGGCAGGCACTCTTGCCACTAGGCTATATCCCCAGCCCTGAACCTCACCCTTTAATATAACCCAGTCATTTCCTTAAGACTGGTTTTATTCAAGTTTTCTAGTAAGGACCTCCTGTGTGACTTTCTGTTTTGTTCTTCCCCTGTCGCCTATATAGGATCCTGCTTCCCTGGGGAGTAGTTCCAGCATGCCCATCCTTTGTTGCCTGTTGACTTCTTCTGCCTGTAAGTACTTTGAGGGCAAAATGTGTCTAGTATCAGCAGAAAACATGGAGTACGTACACTTGGAATTTTGAGTGTAGTATCTGGACGTATGGCCCAATGTAGAAAAGTGGCTTGAATGACACTCCCTCCCCTGAAGAAGTGACACCCATTCAAAAACATTCTGACATTGGCATCACTGTCCGTCAAAGTTCTAAGACCCTCTAATCATTGAATCACAATCATATGAGGAGGCATCAGGGAGAAGGTGACAAGGATCTATTATGAAAACATGGCCACTGGGTATAGTTTACGAGCTGAGCACCCAGTGTGGCTGGGACTGAAGCTACCAGACCCTGGCTGGCCCTGCTCCAAGATAATACTGGGCGATGGAGGGACTTGAAAATGCCATGGTGTCAACAGGCAAATGGCCTCTCAGACCCTGACAGCTATTCCTTATGCTCATTAGTGCGCAGTTCCAGACAGGGACTCCATCTAAGTAGCCACACAGATACTTGGGGCCTCAATTGCTGCTATGTGGCAGGATGCAGAATGAGACTTGGCAAAACACACATTTTAGCCATAAAGAATGACATGAGGACTGGCTGTTTACTCCTGGTACTTGAACTCTGGGCCTGGGAGCTGTCCCTGAGCTTCTTTTTGCTTCATGCTAGCACTCTTCCACTTTAACGACAGCACCATTTCCCTGCTTTTCTGTTTATGTGGTACTGAGGAGTCGAACTCAAGGCTTTATGCATGCTAGGCAAGCACTCTACCACTAAGCCACATTCTCAGCCCCAGTCTAGGGTTTTGAGATGACACTTTAGGCACATCTGAGGATCAGACATTGTTGCCGTTGAAGCAACAGAAGCATGGGCCTCCCTTGATCAACACGAGGGTTGTTTGATGGTAGAGAGTGGGGTGTCCCAGGCATGCACTGAGCATTGTAGACTCAGGCTGGAAAGGCCACCATGATGCTCCGGGCTGAAGCCCGGAGATTAGTAGGTGCTATCATGGGTGACAGAAAATCTACAAGCCATTAAAAGAAAAGTTCGATAAATTGAAATCCTTTAAAGGAAATCAGTACAAACCTAAGATTCCAAACGTAAGCTGCAAAACTCGTCAGACAAAGCACCCATTAATTCCTAAGTCCAGAGTGTCAATAAATCAAGAATAGAGCCAGGCACCAGTGGCTCACACCAATGAATCTCGCTACTCTGGAGGCTGAGATCTGAGGATCATGGCTCAAACCCAGCCCAGGCAGGAAGGTGCTTGGGACCCTTATCTCCAATTAAATGCCAGAAAACCAGAAGTGGCACTGGCTCAAGTACATCCCCCGACGGACAACAACAAAAGAACAGACCACTGAATAACCTGAGAGACACATGGTCCAAACATGTGAACATGGAAGGAGATGCAACTAACTGTTGAATCTCCATAAATTGTATGTCATTGATTGTTCAACAGTGGCACAAATGACTGTTAATTCTTTTTCAGATTCATATGTGCAAATCCCCTGTGTTGATGGTGATTCTTAGGGACATTTTTGGTGTTTCATTATTTCTAGGATTGGCTTTATTTGACTAAGTGTTGGATTGTTAACATGCAAAATACAGTTGATGTTGGATTCTTCTAGACCAGCAGCTTTTACGAATTAGTACACTGAAGAAAACTGCACTTGTGCCACCTAGTGTCTCATTTAAGTGGCTCTCTCCTATTTCCCTCTCTTTTCTCCTCCCCTCCCCTCCTTTTTCTTTCTCCAGACATTGTATTGCTGCATTAGACCGGGGGGGGGGGGGGGGGCGGGGTCCCAAATTTGTCTTCTTGCCTCAGCCTCCCAACTGTTGTGGTTACCTGCATTTACCACCCTACCAGTCTCAATATTATCCTTCCCCCCTCCTTCCTTCCTCCTCCCCCTCCATCCTCTCTCCTCCTCTTCCCCTACTCTTTTCTGTCTTTTCTCTGTCCCCTAGATGTTGTATGTCTACATTAGACCAAGCTTATTTTGAACTCTCAATCTTCCTTCCTCATCCTACCAACTGTGGGGCTTACCTGAATTTGCTACCCTACCTGGATCAATTTTATGATCTAAAATTTCCTGAAAAAGGACTCTTCTAGGGGCAGGGAATATGGCCTAGTGGCAAGAGTCATTGCCTCTTATACATGAAGCCCTGGGTTCGATTCCTCAGCATGACATATATACAAAGGGTCAGAGGTGGTGCTGTGACTGAAGTGGCAGAGGGTTAGCCTTGAGCAAAAAGAACCCAGAGACAGTGCTCTGGCCCTGAGTCCAAGCCTCAAGACTGCCCCCCCCCTTTAGTTCTGTTTTAATAACAGACTTACCTGTAGAATAAAATAGAATGGGTTTCGTTCCCCTTTTCATTTGAAAACATTATTCTCCCTCTTCTCTTCTTAGCTCCTCTGTGTCCCTGCCTCCTTTTCCTCCTCTGCCTTCTCCTCTCCTCCTCTCCATTGATAACATGAGAACATACCTTAATTTTTCTTTACTTAATGCTAGTTATTCTTCTTACAATTCCACCAAGCCTTATTCTTGGCCCTACAATTATAGTTTAAACTCTAGTTTACATTATAGTTTAAACAAAACAATTGACTGTGAATCTAGAAACAAAGAATTATAGTTCTTTTAATTACCCGAAAAAATAAAGAGGAGCTCCTAACTCCTCCACCCATATATAAAAGTATGGCTTTTTAATTTTTTAAGGATAATGGTAATCCAGTGGCCTTTGGAGCCAAAAATTTGGTGCAAATCCAAGATAAAGTAACCTATAATGATTACCCAATCATTTATATTAATATTAGCTATTCTTCTAAAACCCCTAACAAAAGTTTTAATGGGTCAACCAACAGTAACGTATCCTGATCAAATGACTAAATCTATAAAATGAGCCTTCATTATTAGTCTGATTACACTTCCTATTCATGAATATAAAAAAAGAGACAGTCATCTCTAATTATCACTGAATAACCATTCACTCCACAGAATTATACATAAGCTTTAAGTTAGATCTTTATGCTGTTATTTTTTTTTATCTATAGCCCTATTCCTCACTTGGTCCATCATAGAATTTTCTACATGATATATACATTCAGATCCAAACCTAAACCAATTTATGACCTACCTCATATTTCTCATCACTATGATCATCCTAGTCACAGCTAATAATATGTTCCAACTCTTTATTGATGGGAGGGTGTAGGAATTATATCCTGTCTATTAACCGGATGATGGTATTGTCGAGCAGATGCTAACACTGCAGCTCTACAAGCTATTATCTATAACCACATTGGACACATTGGCTTTATTTTATCTATAGCATGATTTTATAATACCTGTAATTCATGAGAACTTCAACAAATTTTTTTAATAAGTAATGAAACTGCCTTACCCTTACTGGGTTTAATTCTAGCAGCTACTGGTAAATCCGCTCAATTCGGCTTACACCCATGGCTTCCATCTGCCATAGAAGGTCCTACACCTGTATCTGGTCTTCTATACTCTAGTACTATAGTTGTAGCAGGAATCTTTCTGCTAATTCATTTTTATGCCTTTATAGCTCATCTCTCAAATATTATATCACTAATTTATGTTTTGGGGCCATTACAACCTTATTCACAGCAATCTGTGCCCTGACCCAAAACGGATATTAGAAAAATTATTGCATTCTCTACCTTAAGCCAACTAGGTTTGATAATAGTAACTCTAGGCATTAATCAGCCTTATTTATCATTTCTTCACATCTGTACACATGAATTCTTCAAAGCTATGTTACTTATATGTTCTGGCTCAATTATCCACAACTTAAACGATGAACAAGACATTCGAAAAATAGGAGGAATCGCCCCATTTACAACATCTGCTCTAATTGTAGGTAGCCTAGCTTTTACTGGCACACCCTTCCTTACAAGGATTTTACTCAAAAGGCCTAATCAATGAAGCAATAAATCTGTCATATACTAATTCTTGGGCCCTAATCATCACCCTAATTGCAACATATTTTACAGCTATCTACAGCTCACAAATTATTTTCTTTGTTTTAAAAGGACATCCACAATTTTTGCCAATTAATTCCATCAATTAAAATAATCCAAGCCTAATTAATCCGATCAAACGCCCTCTAATAGGAAGCATCTTTGCTGGTTTCCTATTTTCCAACTTATTAATCCTACCAACACCCAAACTATAACTATGCTATAACTATAATCAAATTAACAGCTCTAACAGTAACTATCGTAGGGCAACTGCAATAGACTAAACATTATATCATCTTATTTTAAGTTACATCAAAATCGTATTCATTCAACTTCTGTAACCTGCTAGGATTTTTCCAACCATCACACATTGACTTGTTCCTAATATAGGTCTCACATTTAGCCAAAAATTAGCAACATCAACTATAGAGTATACATGAACTGAAAAAATTATACCTAAAACTCTAGCTACCATTAATACATCTGCTTCTAGCTCTGTGTCAAATCATAAAGGCCTATTAATTTTTCATCATTCATCTTATCCACCCTACTTCTACTAGTTATTGTTAACTAAATGCCACAAGTAATTTCAATAATAAGATAAACAGCTATAGAGTTCAACCACCAACTACTATAATTCAACTCCCATAACTAAATAGCCACCACCCCAAGTGAATCCTCCCGAACTTTTTTTTTTTTTTTTTGGCCATTCCTGGGCCTTGGACTCAGGGCCTGAGAACTGTCCCTGGCTTCTTCCCGCTCAAGGCTAGCACTCTGCCACTTGAGCCACAGCGCCGCTTCTGGCCATTTTCTGTATATGTGGTGCTGGGGAATCGAACCTAGGGCCTCGTGTATATGAGGCAGGCACTCTTGCCACTAGGCTATATCCCCAGCCCCCTCCCGAACTTTTAATACATCATCTTCACCAAATGCTAACATATCATCTAAACTATATAATCCACCTACACCTTCTAACTCATCAACATGCATAACAGTAGTTACTAAAACGACTTCTAGTAAGATTCCTGATAATAGTAAAAATCATAGTCATAAATTTGAGCCTCAAGTTTCATGATATTCATCAGTTGATATAGCAGTTGTATAACCAAATACTACTAACATCCATCCTAAATAAATAAAAAATACAATCATACCATTATAGGAGCTATCATTTAGAATTATTAGACCACACCCAACAGCCCCACTATCAATCCTACACCTGCAAAAATAAGTGAAGGTTTAACAGCCACACCAACAAAAACTAAAACCATTAAGATTAAACTTAAGTAAATTTGTCATAATTTTCACATGGACTTAAACCATGACCAATGACATGAAAAATCATTGTCAATTCAACTATAAAAACAGTTTATAATGACAATCATACGAAAGTCTCATCCTCTCATAAAAATAGTAAACCACGCTTTCATTGACCTTCCAACTCCCTCTAACATCTCAGGATGACTTTGGATCCCTTCTTGGAGTATGCTTAATTATCCAAATTTCTATTGGCTTATTCTTATCTGTGCACTACACATTTGATACACTCACGGCATTTTTTTCAGTTGCCTATATTTGCCGAGATGTTAACTATGGTTGATTAATCCGATATATACACTCTAACGGAGCATCATTATTCTTCATTTGTCTTTATCTGCACAGCGGACGAGGTATTTATTACGGCTCATACCTCTACAAAGAAACCTGACATATCGGAATTATTCATCTATTTCTAGTAATTGCTACAGCCTTTATAGGATATGTACTTCCATGAGGACAGATGTCATTTTGAGGAGCCACTGTAATTACCAATGTATTATATGCAATCCCTTATATTGGCTCAGACCTAGTAAGAGTGAATTTGAGGGGGGTTTTCAGTTGATAAAGCTACTTTAACTCGTTTCTTCGTTCCATTTCATTCTACCATTAATTATTGCAGCAATGTCCATAGTTCATCTTTTATTTCTTCACGAAACAGGATCTAATAATCCACTAGGCATCCTGTCTGATTTAGATAAAATTCCATTCCATCCTTACTACTCGTTCAAAGATCTATTAGGAGGTGTAGCATTGCAAGCCTTCTTCTTTATGATCGTTTTATTCTTCACAATTGCCTTAGGAGATCCAGATAATTATATACGAGCTAACCCACTCAATACAACAGCTCATATTAAAGCAGAATGATATTTACTATTCGCCTATGCTACTCTGCGCTCCATTCCAAATAATCTAGGAGGAGTAATTGCCCTGATCCTATCAATCCTAGTCCTTGCCCTATTCCCACTCCTCCATACATCTAACCGACGTGGATTAATATTCTGACCTATTAGCCAAATCCTATTTTGAATTTTAGTCTCAGATTTATTTATTCTAACCTGAATTGGAGGACAACCAGTAGAACCACCCTTTATTATTATTGGACAAATCTCATCCATTGTCTATTTTTCTATTATCCTTCTCTTTCTCTCAATTGTTGGATTAATTGATAATAAAATACTTAAATGAAGACTGCTTTAATAGTATAAGGATTATATAGGTCTTGTAAACCTAAGACGAAGTTTTTATCTTCTTAAAGCATTCAGGGAAAGAATACAATCCTACTTCCAACCCCCAAAGCTGGAATTCTTAAAGTATTCCCGGTCCTTGGGAGACTTAATAAATTTAAACTGTTTCATCAGGCTTAGTCTTAAACTCTCCCCCCCCCAAAAAAAATTACCATGCACATTATGATTAATAGTTCATAAACTGTAAAATGCTTATGCCACATTAAATTAATACATAAATGCCTATAAGCAAGTAATAACCCCTATAAAGTACGTTTACATCCTATGTTATATCCACATTAAATGCTCCACAGTATGAATATTGTACAGTATAATAAGTTAATGCTTGTAAACAATACCATACCCACATTAGTCCATTAAATTTCGTTAGTCCTTGAACACGTGGATATCTCCTACTACTTGTTGTCTCTTAATCTACCATCCTCTGTGAAACCATCAACCCGCCTACTTGGCCTACCCTTCTTGCTCCGGGCCCATAAAACTTGGGTGTAGCTATTGTGAAACTATACCTGACATCTGGTTTGTACCTCAGGGCCATAAAATTAAGATCACCCACACGTTCCCCTTAAGACATCTTGATGGATTAGTGACTAATCAGCCCATGACCAACATGACAGTCATACCCCTGGTATTTTTTTATTTTCTGCATGCTGTGACTCAAGGCATGGACGCAGTCAATTGATCTGTAGCTGGATTTATTAACATTCTCCAACCCCATAATTATCAAGCCATTGACATATTAATGCTCGAGGACATGAAAAAATTTTATACTAAAATAGTACTCTAATGCACACACAGAAATAATATTCTTCCCCCCTTAGGAGATTAGCACTTTGTTAACACCCATTTCCCTAAACATTAATAGATGCAAAGACCAACATAGTCCTAATCTGAACTTAATAAAAACTTAGTGGAGGGCTGGGGATATGGCCTAGTGGCAAGAGTGCCTGCTTCATATACATGAGTCCCTGGGTTCGATTCCCCAGCACCACATATACAGAAAATGGCCAGAAGTAGCGCTGTGGCTCAAGTGGCACAGTGCTAGCCTTGAGCAAAAAGAAGCCAGGGACCGTGCTCATGCCCTGAGTCCAAGCCCCAGGACTGGCCCAAAAAAAACAAAACAACAGTGGACACTCAAAACTCCTAAGGCCACTGGGTTAATGTAATTGTTTAATTCAATAAACACAAAGGTTTGGTCCTGGCCTTTTTATTTGCTGTCAGTAAAGTTATACATGCAAGTTTCTTTACGCTTGTGAGTTTTACCCTAAAATTCAGTTAGAATAAAAGGAGTAGGTTTTAAGCGCTCAAAATAACAATTGAAGCTCATAATGCCATGTTTAACCACATCCCCATGGGCTACAGCAGTGATAAAAATTAAGCTATGAATGAAAGTTCGACTTAAGTTATACTGACATAGGGTTGGTAAACATCGTGCCAGCCACCACGGTCATACGAATGACCCAAATAAAGTTCGGCGTAACGAGTGTTGAATTAAATATCCATTAAAATTAAAGTACAGCTAAGCTGTAAGAAGTCCTAGCATTTATGAAAAACAATGTGGAAAGAAATTTTATGTAATTAAAACACTAAAACTATAACACAAACTGGGATTATATACCCCACTATTTATAGTTGTAAACATAAATAGGTTTAAAACAAGCATATTCACCAGAGAACTAGCCACAGCTTAAAACTCAAAGGACTTGGCCTGTTCTGTAATCAATAAACCCTAATAAACCTCACTATTTCTTGCTAATTCAGTCTATATACCAACATCTTCAGAGAACCCTAAAACGGCCCTCAAGTAAGCCCAATTATATTATATAAAAAAGTTAGGTCGAGGTGTAACTCGGGATGAAATGGTCTACATTTTCTGGTCCAGAACATAGGAAACCTTGTCTGGAATAGACAACATAAAGGATGATTTAGCAGTAAACTAAAAATAGATTGTTTACTTGAATAGAGAAATGAAGCTCACACACACACCGTCCGTCACTCTCCTCAATATTCGATGCAGATAAGTACGTAACTTTTAACTACAAGAATTAAGAGGAGATAAGTCTTAACAAGCTAAGCGTACTGGAAAGTGCACCTGGATTAATCAAAGTGTAGCTTAAATAAAGCATGTGACTTATGGTCAGAATACTTCAAAATACTTGAATGCTTTGAACTATTGCTAGCCTAGCCTTCCATAAACTAAATTATTCTTAATGTATAAATTAAATCATTCACCCCGAAACTAGTATAGGAGATAGAAATTTTATTACTAGAGCTATAGAAACAGTATCACAAAGGAAAGATGAAAGATATTAAAGTATAACAAAGCAAAGATAAAACCTTCTACCTTTTGCATAATGGACTAAGTAGAATAAATTTGACAAAAAGTGTTTTCGGCAAACACCCTAAAATCAGACGCGCTACTTTTAAATGGCTAACCAGAGCCAACTTGTCTATGTCGCAAAATAGTGAGATAATTTAAAGGTAGAGGCGAAAAGCCTACTGAGCCTGAAGATATCTGGTTGCCCAGCCAAATTAGTTCAACTTAAAATTTACCTAAAATATTAATAAATTAAATGTAAATTTTAATGTTAATCTAAAGAGTTACAGCTCTTCAGAATTAGGATTCAACCTTTTCTAGTGAATAATCATAATAGGACTAAAAGCAGCCACCAATTAAGAAAGTGTTCAAGCTCAACACGAGTTAAATATAAATATTACTAAATCCTATAACAATTCCTACAAATACAGTGGACCAATTATATTAGATGCACCAATGTTAGTATAAGTAATAAGAATAATTTCTCCTGACATAAGTGTATATCCGCCTGAATAAGTCACTGATAATTAAAATTAACATTTTAAAAACCCCACATTAATCTTAAACCCATACAAATCAATGTTAATCCAACACAGGTATGTCAACAAAGAAAGATTTAAAAATATAAAAGGAAACACAAGCCCCGCCTGTGTACCGAAAACATCACCTCTAGCATCACAAGTATTACAGGCACCGCCTGCCCAGTGGCTAAAGTTAAATGGCCGTGGTATCCTAACCGTGCAAAGGTAGCATAATCACTTGTTTCTTAATTAGGGACTAGTATGAACGGCATAATGAGGGCTTAACTGTCCTTTACATTTAGCCCACGAAATTGACCTTTCCGTGAAGAGGCGGAAATTAAATAATAAGACAAAAAGACCCTGTGGACTTTAAATTAACTTTCTATTAAAAACTTAAACTCACTCTAGCAGAGGTAAACAGTAACAAGCTAGAAAGAAAATTTTGGTTGGGGTGACCTCGGAGAAAAAATAATCCTCCGAAAGACCTAGACCTGGACTTACAAGTCAAAGTTAAGCTACGTCACCTTTGATCCAGAATTTCTGATCAATGGACCAAGTTACCCTAGGGATAACAGCGCAATCACATGAAATAGTGCATATTGATAATGAGGTTTACGCCCTCGATGTTGGATCAGGACATCCAAATGGTGCAGCAGCTATTAGAGGTTCGTTTGTTCAACGATTAAAGTCCTACGTGATCTGAGTTCAGACCAGAGAAATCCATGTCGGTTTCTATCTATTGACTATTTTTCGTAGTACGAAAGGACTAGAGAAATAAGGCCAACTTTCCCCAAAGCGCCTTAATGCTTAATTAATGATTTATTTCTCCATTAAATTAGCATGCCCAAAATAAGTTCCAAGATAAGGAACTGTTAGGATGGCAGGGCTCGGCAATTGCGTAAGATTTAAAACTTTATTATCAGAGGTTCAACTCCTCTGCCTAACAGCTTGTTTATTTTAAATTTACTTGTATTTATTATTCCAATTTTATTAGCAATAGCCTTCTTAACCCTACTGGAACGCAAGATCCTAGGATATATACAATTACGAAAAGGTCTTAACATTGTATGTCCACATGGTGTTTTTCAACCATTCTCGGATGCTATAAAACTGTTCATTAAAGAGCCTATTCATCTTAGCATCAAGCATATCAGTACATTCAATTTTGTGATCAGGCTGAGCATCCAATTCAAAATACGCTATATTTGAAGCATTACAAGCTATAGCTCAAACCATTTCATATGAAGTAAGCCTAGCAATCATCCTATCAATAATACTATTAGTTGGACCATTCTCAATAGTATCCCTATCAATGTCTCAAGAATATATCTGAATAATTCTCCCAGCATCACCCCTAGCTATAATATGATGTATCTACACACTAGCTGAAACAAACCAAGCTCCCTTTGACCTAACTGAAGGTGAATCTGAAGTAGTTTCAGGCTTCAACGTTGAATACGCCACAGGACCGAATGCCTTATTCTTTATGGCAGAATATATAAATATTATCCTAATAAATTCATTAACCGCTATTTTATTTTTTGGTCCAACCTACTCAACACTCAATGCAGAAATTATAACTTCAAACCTAGTTGTAAAAGTATTAATTTTAACTACTTCGTTTGTATGGATCGTTTTCGATATGACCAACTTATGCATTTTCTATGAAAAACTTCCTTCCCCTAACCCTGCTCTATGTATGTGGCACATTTCACTACCTATATGTACGACGAGCATACCATGGCTAATATAGAAATATGTCTGACTAAAGAGTAATTTTGATAGAGTAAAATATAAAGGTTATATTCCATTTATTTCTAGAATTATAGGACTCGAACTCAACCTAATAACTCAAAATTCTGCGTATTACCTATTACACTAAATTGTAGTAAGGTCAGCTAATTAAAGGTCTCGGGCCTCCGAAAATGTTGGTTTTAACCCCTCCCATACTAATTAATATTGTTGTATATTCACTAGTTACATTTACTATCTTTATAGGATCCATATTATTTCTCACAAGCTCACACTCAATATACATATGAATAGCACTAGAAATTATCATACTAGCAATTATTCCTATAATAATTTACAACAGTAACCCACGTTCAACAGAAGCCGCCACAAAATATTTCCTAACACAGGCAACAGCATCAATAATCCTTATATACGATATCCTCAATAACCTTGATTCATCTGGACAATGAAACATAGTTGACCTAAAAGACAACCTATACCTATATATACTACCAATTGCCCTAGCCATAAAACTTGGATTAGCCTCATTCCACCTTTGAGTATTAGAAGCTACTCAAGGCATTCCATTACTCTCTGGTATAATCCGACTAACGTGACAAAAACTGGCTCCAATCTCAATTATATACCAAATGGCCAACAACCTAAATACAAACATAATATTTATAGCTATATCAGCAATTCTTATTGGGGGCTGAGGAGGTCTTAATCAGACTCAAATACGAAAATGCCTAGCATATCCATGCATCGCCCATGTAGGATGGATAGCAGCAATAACAATTTATAATCCCACCACATTAATCCTTAACTTACATCATACGTACAATTAACATGTTCATCTCCTTAGACTTTCTATCAGCAAATAACACTACATCTCTAACCATAGCATGAAATTCTACCCCATTAATTACTTTAATTATGCTGGTCACACATATCATTAGGAGGACAACCCCCACTAACAGGATTTCTACCTAAATGGTTTATTATCCAAGAAATAGTGTCAAACAAAAATATTATAGCAAGTATATTTATAGCCATATCATCCATACTAAACCTTTACTTTTATCTTTGACTAATCTATTCATCTGCCCTTACATTATTTCCCCTTCCAAATAATTCATATGAGGACTAAATAATCACAAAAGGTTATGACCCATCCCGACTCTTCTTTTTCTATCCTCATTTTCACTCCCCCTATCCCCATTATTGTACTCAATATTCTAGAAATTTAGGTTAACCAAAGACCCTAAGTGAACACTCAAGTTTAATTTCCATCTGTAAGGGCTGCAGAACGAATAGTACATCTTCTGGGTGCAAACCAATCGCTTAAGGTAAATCCTCACTAGATTGATAGGTATCAAACCTACAAAATATTAGTTAACAGCTAAATACCCTAAATAATCTGGCTTCAATCTATTTCTCCCGCCAAGAAAAAAGGCAGGAGAACTCCCGGAAGGATTGAAGCTGCTCCTTTGAATTTGTAGTTAATAAGAAATTTCACCTCAGGACTATGATAGAAAGTGGTCTACCCCTGTAATTAGATTTACAGTCTAATGCCTTACTCAGCCATTCTATCAATAATTATGTTCATTAATCATTGATTATTTTCAACAAATAAATTGGAACCCTATACTTTATATTCCGAGCATGAGCCATAAGAGTCGGCGTGGGTTTATGCATCCTCATCCGAGCTGAACTTGGTCAACCAGGAGCTCCATTAGGTGATGATCAAATCTACAATGTAGCTGTCATCGCCCACGCATTTGTTACAATTTTCTTTATAGTTATACCAATTATGATTGGAGGGTTCACAAACTCATTAGTGCCATTAATGATTGGAGCACATGATATAGCATTTCCTCGTATGAATAACATAAGCAATTCTATGATCTGAAAGTTCTTGAGAAGGCATTTTTATAGTTGTTTTAGTAACTCTCCTTTTCTCCTCCCATCCTCCACCTCTGCCCCACCCCCTTCTCCATTTCTCCTCCTCCCCCTCCCTGCCTCCTCCTCTCCTGCTCCTCCTGTTTCTCCTCCCCATTCCCCTCCCTGCTCCTCCTTCCCCTCCCATCTTCCTCTTTTCTGTCTTTTCTCTTTTCTTTCTATTTTCTCCAGACATTGTATTTGTATTTCTACTTTAGACTCAGCTGGTTTTGAAATCTCACCAGCCTACCAACTGTGGGGCTTATCTGAATTTGCCACCCTACCTGGCTCAATTTTATGATCTAAAAGTTCTTAAAATGGCACTTTTTTAGTTCTGTTTTAGTAGTTAGAGACTTAGCTGTAGAATACAACAAAATGTGATTTCATTTCCCTTTTCATTTGAAAAGTATTCTTCCCCTCTTCTTCTCCTCTCCGCCCCGCACCCGCCTCTACCGCCCCTGCTTCTGTCTCCTCCTCCTCTCCTCCTCTTCTCTGTTTTCTCCCGACATTCTATGATGCACATGTTAGCATTCATGATTAAAAACCCGTGTGGTTTAGAATGTGTCTTCTACGGCTTTCATCAGTTCTAGGCATGTTTGATCAGAGTCTTTGCCTTGCCATGCCTGATGGCGTGCTCCTGTTGCACACACATGTCAGGGTATGGGCGGGGACCTAGTGCTGTGTATCTCTGTGTAAACTTGGACACCCCTTAAGCGTGTTTGACAAAAGAAGGCCACTTACCTCCAAGGATGTAGAGCACTGTCTGGTAAGTCACGGAGTGGGTTGGGTGGGCTTTAGTTTAAGGAATTGGGTTGTCAGGCTCCTCCGATTGCCTTCAGCTGTTGTGTGGTTGCCGTGCTTGATGGTTTGCTCCCACTGTGCCTAAGTTGGGGTGACAATGGAGACGTTAATAAATGGTCAGCTGTGCTTTCACTGTGTTCATGCACCTGCTCTGCACACTCATGTGAGGGTGTGGGTGGGGAATCGAGTGCTGTGCATCACTGTGTGTAAATGTCGGACACCCCTTAAGCATGTTTGACAAAACACAGCCTCCTACCTCCAAGGATGCAGAATACTGGTAAGTCACGGAGGTGGTTGGGTTGTGCTTTAGTAAGGAATTGGGTTGTTAGGTGTCTGGGGTTACAGGTAAGGGTTAGAGTTCTTAGGGCTACTGTTTTCAGGATTGGTATGATTCAGATTAGGGTTCAGGTGTAGGGTTGTCAATTTTAAGCATAGGTTTAAGGTTGGGTGTTAAGAAGACTCAGGGTGTGAATTATAACTAAGTTTTCAGTTTTGTTGCAGAAAAATTGATCACATTATCTCATCACATCACTACATCATGGCATGTGCTCAAATCACATCACATCCTCAGATCACACCACAGCATTACTTCCAACCAACCTTACCCAATTTGCCACCCTACCTGGCTCTGTTTTATGATCTAAAAGTTCTTGAAAGGGCACGTTTTTAGTTCTGTTTCAGTAGCAAGAGACTTACCTATACAATGCAATTTCATTCCCCTTTTAATTTGCAAACTGTATTCTCTCCTCTCCGCCTCCAACCCCTCCTCCTCTTCCTCTCCTCTGCTCCTTCTCTACTCTGCAGATGTTTTATATTTGCGGTACATGTTAGCATTCATGATTACAAACCTGTGTGGTTTAGAATGTGTGTCAGGCCAATCCTATGGCCTTCAGCAGTTTTGTGGGTTGTTGATCAGAGTCCTTGACCTTCCATCCCTGATGGTGTGCTCCTTCTGGGCTTAACTTTGGGTGACAATGGAGACTTGAAAAAATGGTCAGCTGTGCTTTCACTGTGTTCATGCACCTGCTCTGCATACACATGTTAGGGTATGGGTGGGAGATCGTGTGCTGTGTGTCTCTGTGTGTAAACTTGGACACCCCTTAAGCATGCTTGACAATAGAAGGCCACCTACCTCCAGGATGCAGAACACTGTCTGGTAAGTCACAGAGTGGGTTGGGGTTGGGCTTTAGTTTAAGGAATTGGGTTGTTAGGTGTCTGGGGTTAGATGGAGGGTTTTCAGGCTTTAGTTGGTATGATTGAGATTAGGGTTCAGGTGTAGGGTTGTCAATGTTAAGGATAGGGTTAAGGTTGTTATTAAAGATACTCAGGGTGTGAATTACAATTAAGTTTTTAATTATGCTGCAGAAAAACATTACATCATCACATCACAGCACCACAGCATTGCATATCCTCACACCATATCACATCATCATAGCATGTTATATCATCCCCTCACATCATGCCAACCTCACCTGAATGTGCCACCCTACCTGGCTAAATTTTATGATCTAAAAGTTCTCAAAAAGGCACATTTTTAGTTCTGTTGTACTAGCTGCAGACTTACCTGAACAATAAAATAGAATGGGATTTCATCCCCCCCCCCCTTTTTTTTGGCCAGTCCTGGGTCTTGAAGTCAGGGCCTGAGCACTGTCCCTGTCTTCTTTTTGCTCTAGGCTAGCACTCTTCCACTTGAGCCACAGCACCACTTCTGTCCGTTTTGTGTACATGTGGTACTGGGGAAACGAACCCAGGGCCTCATGTATACAAAGCAAGCACTCTTTCCACTAGGCCACATCCCTAGCCCCTCATTCCCCTTTTCATTTGAAAACTTTCTCTCCTCCCCTCTTCTCCACCTCCGCCCCGCCCCCTCCTCCATTTCTGCTTTTCCTCCTCCCCCTACCTTATGCCTCCCCCTCTCCTCGCCCTCTTCCTCTTCCTCCTTCCCCCCTCCTCTGTGCTCCTTCCTGCCATTCTCCTGTTTTCTGTCTTGTCTCATTACTTTCTTTTTTCTCCAGACATTGTATTGTATTTCTACATTATACCCAGCCAGTTTTGATCTCTCAATCTTCTTGCCTCAGCCTACCAACTGTGGGGCTTAACTGAATTTGCAACCCTACCTGGCTCAATTTTATGACCTAAAAGTTCTTGAAGTGGCACTTTTTTAGTTCTGTTTTAGTAGCAACTGACTTAGCTGTAGAATAAAACACAATGGGATTTCATTGTATTTTTTATTTGGAAACTTCATTCTCTCTTTACCTTCTCTTCTCCTTTTTTTTGGGTCTTCTCCTCTCCCCTCTCCTCTGTTTTCCCTCTTCTCTGTGTGGTTTAGAAGGCTGTCTCTGATAGCCTTCAGCTGTTGTGGGCGTTCTTTGATCAGTGCTTGCCTCATCATGGCTGATGTGCTCCCTCTGCACACACATGTGAGTGTTTGGGCAGGGACCGAGTGCTGTGTATCTCTGTTTAAACTTGGACACCCCTTAAGCATGCATGACAAAAGAAGGCCACCTACGTCCAAGGATGCAGAACACTGGTAAGTCACGGAGTGTGTTGGGGTTCAGCGGAATTGGGTTGTTAGGTGTCTGTGGTTAGTGGTAGGTGTTTTCAGTTCTTAGACCTACTGTTTTCAGGGTTGTTATGATTGATATTAGGGTTCAGGTATAGGGTTGTTGATGTTAAGGATATGGTTAAGGCTGGGTGTTTTTAAGGATACTCAGGGTGTGAATTACAATTTTTAGTTATGCTTCAGAAAATTACATTACATCCTCACATCACATCACATAACGTCACATCACATCTCATCCTCAAATCACAACACGTTTTATCTTGTATGATAACATGTCACACCCTCACTTATCACATCATGTCATCATATCACGTCATACCATCACTTCATATCACCAGATCACGTCACATCACGTCATGTCATCAAGTCACAGGACTCCATCACATCATCATATGACATCACATCTCATATCTAGTCACATATTCACATAACACTATCACATCACATCCTCAGATCACGTCATATCATCACATCATAGCATCATAACTTGTCACATTACATTACATCACATCACATCACAACATTCGGTCACTTCATATCATCTCAACCCATCACATCATTCCACTTGTCACTTGAAAATTGCCTCTGTGCTCTCTGCTCCATCCTCTCCTCTCCTGCTTTCCCACTTCCCCCTTCCTCTCCCCGTCTCCTCCTGCATCTCCACCTCTCTCTCCTCCTCTACTCTTTCCCCTCCTCCCCTCTTCTTCCTCCCTTCCTCTCCCCTCTCCTCCTCCTCCTCCTCTTTCTCCATTCATCCTTCTCCTCCTCTTCTACATCCTCCCATCCTTCTATTTTGTCTTTTCTCTTTTCTTTTTCCTCCACATTGTATTTCCACACTAGAGCAGGCCTGTTTTGAACTGTCAATCTTCTTGCCTCAGCCTACCAACTGTGGGGCTTACCTTAATTTGCCACCTTACCTGGCTCAATTTTAAGTAACAAGAGACTTATGTGTAGGACAAAATAGAATGGGATTTCATTCACCTTTTCATTTGAATACTTTATTCTCTCCTTTCCTCCTCTCCCCTTATGTCCCAGCCTCCTCCACCCCCTCCCCTCCTTCTCTTTTCTTTTTTTTCTCCTCTCTTTTCTCCAGACATGTTTGCGGTACATGTTACTATTGATGATTCCAAGCCCATGTGTTTTAGAATGTGTGCCAGACCACTCCAGTGGCATTCATCAGTTGTGGGGTTGTTTGATCAGAGTCCTTGCTCTACCACGCTTGATTGTGTGCTCCTGTTATGGCTAACTTTGTGTGATAATGGAGACTTGAATAAATGGTCAGCTGTGCTTTCACTGTGTTCATGCACCTGCTCTGCCTACACATGTGAGGGTATGGGTGGGGAATCGAGTGCTTTGTGTCTCTGTGTGTAAACTTGGACACCTCTTAAGCATGTTTGACAAAAACAAGGCCAACTACCTCCAGGGATGCAGAACCTTGGTAAGTCATGGAATGCGTTGGGGTAGGGCTTTACTTTAAGGAATTGAGTTGTTAGGTGTCTGGGGTTAGAGGTGGGGGTTTCAGGGCTTACGGGTGTTTTCAGGATTGTATGATTGAGAGTAGGGTTCAGGTATAGGGTTGTCGATGTTCAGGATAGGGTTAAGGTGATGTCAAGGATACTTGGTTTGAATTATAATTTTTAGTTATGCTGCAGAAAAGTAGATTACATCCCCACAGTATGAAACATAATTACATGTCACATAATCACATCACGTCATCACATCACACCATCACTTCATATCACTAGATCCCTTCATATCACTAGATCCCATCACATCACCAGCTCCCATCACATCACCAGATCACTGCACATCATCACGTCACATCATCACAACACATCACATCATTCCCCTTTTCACTTGAAAACTGCCTCTCTCCTCTCCGCTCCTTTCCTCTCCCTCTCCTCCCCCTCCTCCGCCTCCCTTCCTCCTCCTCCTCCTCCTCCTCCTCCTCCTTCTCCTCTCCTCACATCCTTCTTTTATATTTTTTCTCTTTCTATTCTTTTTCCTCAACACATTGTATTTCTATATAAGACCAGGCCGGTTTTGAACTCTCAATCTTCCAGCCTCAGCTTATTAACGGTGGGGCTTACGTGAATTTGCCACCCTACCTGGCTCAATTTTTTGACCTAAAAGTTTTTGAAATAGCACTTTTTTTTAGTTCTGTTTTAGTAGCTACAGACACCTGAAGAATAAAATCGAATGGGATTTCAGTACCCTATTCATGTGAAAACTGTGTCTCCTTTTCCTCCCCTCCACCTCCACCCCGCCTCTTCCTTCATTTCTCCTCCTCCCTCTTCCGCTATTCCTCCTTTTCCTTCTCTTCTTTCCCCTTCCTGTCACTGTTCCTCCCTCCCTTACCCCCTCCTCCTCTTATCTGTTCCTTTCTTTTTTCTCCAGACATTGTATTTGTATTTTTACATTTGACCTGGCCTGTTTTGAACTCTCAATCTTCCTGCCTCAGCCTACCAACTGTGGGGTTTCCCTGAATGTGCCACCCTACTTGGTTCAATTTCATGATCTAAAATTTAGTTCTTGAAACGGCACTTTTTTAGTTTTGTTTCTGTAGCAAGACATTTACCTGTAGAATAAAATAGGATGGGATTTCATTCCCCTTTTCATTTGAAAAGTTTATTCTCTCTTCTCTTCTGCTGTCCTTTTGTCCTCTGCCCTCCCCTCCGCCCTTCCTCTCCTCTTCTCTGTTTTCTCTCTTTGTTTTCTCCAGTTTATGTTTGAGGTACATGTTTATTCATGATTTCAAACCTGTATAGTTTAGAATGTGTCTTTTGCTACTCGATGGCCTTCAGTAGTTGTGGGGGTTGTTTGAAAACATTCTTTGCTCTACCATGCTTTATTGTGTGTTTCCGCTGTAGCTAACTTGGGTGACAATGGAGACTTGAGTAAATGGTCAGCTGTGCTTTCACTGTGTTCATGCACCTGCTCTGCACACATGAGGGTATGGGTGGGGGGTCAAGTGCTGTATCTCTCTTTGTTTAAATTTGGACAACCTGTAAGCATGCTTGACTAAAGGAGGCCACCTTCCTCCAAGCATGCAGAACACTGCTAAGCAATGGCGTGGGTTGGGCTTTACTTTAAGGTATTGGTTTTGTAGGTGTCAGTGGTTAAGAGTTCTTAGAGCTATTGTTTTCAGGTTTGTTATGATTGAGATCACGGTTTTGATGTATGGTTGTCGATGTTAAGGATAGGTTTAAGTTGGGTGTTGTTTAGGATACTCGGTGTGAATTACAATTTTTAGTTATGCTTCTGAAAGATATATCACATCATCTCATCAAGTCATCACATCATGTCACATTATCACATCACATCACCCCAACCTTATCTGAATGTGCCATCCTACCTGGCTCAATTTTATGATCGAAAAGTTCTTGAAAAGGCACTTTTTTAGTTCTGTTTCAGTAGCTACAGACTTACCTGTAGAATAAAGCAGAATGGGATTTCATTTGAAAAGTTTATTCTCTCCTTGTCCTTCTCCTCTCCTCTTTTTTTGTCCTTTCCTCTCCCCTCTCCTTGTCTTCTATCTTCTCTGTTTTCTCCATACATTTTATGTTTGAGGTACATGTTAGTATTCATAATTCCAAAACTGTATGGTTTAGAATATGTCAGGCCACTCCAATGGCCTTCAGCTGTTGTGGGGTTGCTTGATCAGGGTGCTTGACCTACCATGCTGAATTGTGTGCTCTAGCTGCACATAACTTTGGGTGACAATGGAGTCCTGAGTAAATTGTCAGCTGTGCTTTCACTGTGTTCATGCACCTGCTATGCCTACAAACGTGAGGGTATGGGTGGGGGATCGATTGCTGTGTATCTGTGTGTAAATTTGGACACACTTTAAGCATGCTCGACAAAAGAATGCCACCTACCATCAAGGATGCAGAATACTGTTAAGTCTTGGAGTGTTTTGGGGTTGGGCTTTTCTGTAAGGAATTGGGTTGTTAGGTGTCTGGGGTTAGAGGTAGGGGTTTCAGGTCTTAGGGTTACTCTTTTCAGGATTGGTATGATTGAGATTAGGGTTCAGGTGTAGGGCTGTCGATGTTAAGGATAGTGTTAAGGTGGGGTGTTGTTAAGGATACTCGTGAATTACAATTTTTATTCATGCTGCAGTAAATTAGATTACATATTCACGTCACATCACATCATCACACCATTTCCTATCCTCCAATCATCACATCAACACATCATTTCTTATCCTACCTTGTCATTTCATTTCCCACCCTCACATTAAATCATATCATACCACATCATCTTATCACATCATTTCACGTCACATCACGTCACGTCACACCATCATTTCATCAGAACACGTCACATCATCACATCACATCACCAAGCCACAGGACTCCTCACATCATATGACATCACATAACATCGTCATATAAAGTCATGTCTTAACATCACACTATCACATCACATCCTCAAAGCATGTCACAACACATCACGTCACAATATAATACGTCATGTCATAATGCATCATCATATCTAGTCACATCACATCACACCGTCACTTCAGGTCACATCATATCCTCCATCCTCATAATACATCACATCATTCCCCTTGTCACTTGAAAATTGCCTCTGTCCTCTGCTCCTTCCTCCCCTCCCCTGCTCACCCTTTCCGCTCCCTTCTTCTCCCCCTCTCCTTTCTCTCCTCTTTCCCCCTCCTCCCCTCTCCCCCCTTCTCCATTTCTCTTCTTCCTCCTCTCCAGTCCTTTTCTATCTTCTCTCTTTATTTTCTTTTTCCTCCATACGATCCATTTCTACATTAGACCGGGGGGGGGGGGGGTCTGAATTCTCAATCTTCCTGCCTCTGCCTACCAACTGTGGACCTTACCTCAATTTGCCATCCTATCTGGATGAAATTATGATTTAAAAGTTCTTGAAAAGGCACTTTTTTAGTTATGTTTCAGTAGTAGGAAACTTACCCATAAACAAAATAGAATGTGATTTCATTCCCATTTTCATTTGTAAACTGTATTCTCTTCTCTCTGCCTCCGACTCCTTTTCACCTTCCTCCTCTCCACTCCTTCTCTTCTCTCTTTTCTCCAGACGTTTTATGCTTGTGGTACATGTTTGCATTCATGATTCTAAGTCTGTGTGGTTCATAATGTGTGTCAGGCCAATCCGATGGCCATCAGCAGTTGTGGAGTTGTGGGGGTTGTTGATCAGTCTTTGACGTTCCATGCCTGATGGTGTGTTCCTGCTGTGCCTAACTTTGGTTGACAATGGAGACTTGAAAAAATGGTCAGCTGTGCTTTCACTGTGTTCACGCACCTGCCCTGCATACACATGTTAGGGTATGGGTGGGGGATTGAGTGCTATGTATCTTTGTGTTTTCTTAAGCATGTTTGACAAAACAAGGCCACCTACCTCCAAGGATACAGAACACTGTTAAGCAATGGAGTGTGTTGGGCTTTAGTTTAAGTACTTGGGTTACTGTCTGGGGTTCGACATAACGGTTGGCGTTCTTAGGACTACTTTTTTCAGGGTTGGTATGATTGATATTAGTGTCCAGGTGTAGGATTGTCAATATTAAGGATAGGGTTAAGGTTTGGTGTTGTTAAGGATACTCAGGTGTGAATTATAATGATCACATCATCCCATCACATGACCACATAACATCATCATATCACCTCACATCCTCAGATCACGCAGCATCATCACATCATGTCAACCTTACCTGAATGTGTTGCCCTACTTTGTTTAATTTTATGACCTAAAATTTAGTTTTTGAAAAGGCACTTCTTTAGTTCTGTTTTAGTAGCAAGAGACCTACAGAATAAAATAGTATGGGATTTCATGCCCCTTTTTATTTGGAAACTTTATTCTCTCTTCTCCTCTTCTCCTGTCCTTTTATCCTGTCCTCCCTTCCAAACCTGTATGTTTCACAATGTTTTTCAGGCCACTTCGATGGCCTTCAGCTGTTGTGAGGTTGCTTGATCAGAGTGCTTGACTTACCATGTTTGATGTTGTGCCTCCGCTGTACCTAACTTTTGCTGACAATGGAGATTTCAGTAAATGGTCAGCTGTGCTTTCACTGTGTTCATGTACCCGCTTTGCCCAAACATGTGAGGGTATGGGTGGGGGATCAAGTGCTTTGTATCTCTGTGTGTAAACTTGGACACTCCTTAAGCTTGCTTGAGAGAAGAAGGCCACCTACCTCCAGGGATACAGAACACTGTCTAGTAAGTCATGGAGTGGGTTGGGGTTTTCAGGGTTGGTATGATTGAGATTAGGGTTCAGGTATGGGGTTGTCGATGTTAAGCATAGTGTTTATGTTGGGTGTTATTAAGGATACTCGGTGGAATTACAAGTTTTAGTTATGCTGCAGAAAATTTGATTACATCCTCATATTACATCACCACATCAACGCATCACCTCACAGCACACTATCACATCACATAATTACACGTCACATAATCACACCACCATATCACATCACACCATCACTTCACATCATCAAGTCATGTCACCAACTCACAGGACTCCATCACATCATCATGATATCACATTTACATCATGTGACATCATGAGAACAGAACACATTCCCTTTTTCACTTGAAAACTGCCTATTTCCTATCAGCTTGTTCCCTACCTCCCCTCCTCTGCCATTCCCATTCCTTCCTCTACCCCTCTCCTCCTCCTCCTCCGCCTCTCCTCCTCCTCCCCCTCCCTTCCCATCCTTTGGTAAGTCACAGATTGGGTTGGGTTGGGCTTTAGTGTAAGGAATTTGGTTTAGGTATCTGTGGTTAGAGGTAGGTGTTTTCTGGTTTTAAGGCTACTGTTCTCAGAGATCGTATGAGTGCGATTATGGCTCAGGTATAGGGTTGCCGATGTTAAATTAGGATTAGGTTGTGTGTTAAGAATACTCAGGGTGTGAATTACAGTTTAGTTTTTAGGTATGCTGCAGAAAAACAGTTCACATCATCCCATCCCATCAGCACATAATGGCACATCCTGATGTGACCCTAACCTCAAACCCAATCCTAAGCCATAACCCTATACCCGATCCCTAAACCCTAACCCCAACTTGAACCTGAACACTAACCCCCAAGTCCAACTCTAACCCGAAACCCCAACCTTTTGGGGAGTTGGGTTGGGGGTGGAGTTGAGGTTTAGGTTAGGGTTCAGGTTGGGGTTAGCGGTTAAGGGGTGGCTTTAAGGTTGGGCTTTAGGATTGAGGTTTTGGGTTTGGATTCATAGGCTTAGGGTAAGGGGGTTTTTGGGTTAGGGTTGTGGGTCTTAGGGTTTACGATTGATATTTATGGTTAGGGTTCGGTGTGTCTCAGGGTTATAGTTTAGATTTGAGGGCTCTTAATGTTAGAGTTTTGTGTTAAGGGTAAGTTGAAGGCCCCCTCTCTCAGATTTATGGTGATGTCTCGGATTAAGGTTAGGCTCATTGTTGGTGGGACCCCCTCTCTCGTTTAGTGTTAGTCCTAGGGTTCGGGTTAGTGGTAGGGTCAGGGGTAGGGTCAGGGTTGGGGCATGGTTCAGGGATGGGTTTGGGGTCCAGAGTCGGGTGTCGGGGTCGTGGTTGGTGTAGGGGGTTGTGGATGGGGTTGGGGTCAGGGATAGTGTAGGTTAGGGTTCGGGGTTGGGGTTATTGTTAGGTTTTAGAGGTAGGTGTAGCGGTAGAGGTAGGGGTATATGTAGGGCTGGGGTAGGGGTATGGTTAGGGGTAGGGTTAGGGTTAGGGTCAGGTTCAGTGGGTGGGGGACGTGTCCTGTGTATCACTGTGTATACTTGGACACCCCTTAAGCTTGTTTGAGAAAAGATGGCCACCTACCTTCAAGGATTCAGAATCCTGTCTGGTAAGTCACAAAGTGTGTTGGGGTTTAGTTTAAGGAATTTTGTTGTTATATTTCTGTGGTTAGAGGTTGGTGTTTTCAGATGTTAGGGTTAGTGTTTCCATGGTTGATATATTTGAGTTTAGGGTTCAGGTATTGGGTTTAAAAATTAGATTACATCCTCATATTACATTATTATATCACATTACATAAGTGCAGGTCACATAATCACACTACAACATCACCTCACATCACACCGTTATTTAACATCACCAGATGTTACATCATCACGTCATGTTACGAACTCATAAGATTCCATCACATCATCATGTGACATCAAATTATCATAACAAGTCACATCTGCCATCCTATATGGCTCAATTTAATTATCTAAAAAGTCCTGAAAAGGCGCCTTTTTTAGTTCTGTCTTAGTACCAAGAGACCTGTAGAATGAAAGAAAATGGGATTTCATTCCCCTTTTTATTATTAAAATTTATTGTCTCTCCTCCATGCCGCTGCAGGCCCTCCTTCCCCGCTACTCCGCCCCCACCGCCCACGGTCTGCCTCCTCCACTTCCTGTCCTCTGCTCCTTCTCTTCTCTTTTCTCCAGACATCTTATGTTTTAGGAAATTGTTAGCATTCATGATTCCAAACCCGTGTGGTTTAGAATGTGTGTAAGGCCACTCTGATGGCTTTCAGCTGTTGCGGGGTTGTTTGATCATAGTCCTTTCTTTACTCTGCCTGATTGTGTTTTTCTGTGACGCCCAACTTTGGGTGATAATGGAGACTGAATAAATGGTCACCTGTGCTTTCACCGTGTTCATGTACCCGTTGTGCTCACACATGTGGGTATGGGTGCAGGGTCAAGTGCTGTATATCTGTGTGTGTCAACTTGGACACCTTAAGCATGCTTGACAAAAGAAGGCCACCTACCTCCATGGATGCAGAACACTGGTAAGTCATGGAGTGGTTTGGGTTGTGCTTTAGTTTAAGAAATTGGGTTGTTAGATGTCTGGGGTTAGAGGGAGTGGTTTCTGGTCTTAGCGCTATTGTTTTCAGGGTTTTTATGATTAGGGTTCAGGTATAGGGTTGTCATGTTAAGGATAGGGTTAAGGTTGGGTTTTAAGGATACTCAGGGTGTGAATTACAATTAAGTTTTTAGTAATGCTGCAGAAAACCAGATCAAATCATCCCATCACATCACCACATCACGGCACTTCCTGATGGGACCCTAACCTGAAACCCAACCTAAGTCCCCTAACCATGTTTGAGAAACCAAGGCCACGTACGTCCAGGTTTGCAGAGCACTGTTGTTAAGTCGTGGAATGGGTTGGGGTTGGGCTTTTGTTTAAGGAATTGGGTTGTTAGGTGTCTGGTGTTAGAGGTAGGGGTTTTAGGTATTATGGCTACTGTTTTTATGGTTGGTATGATTGAGAGTAGGGTTCGGGTATTGGGTTGTCGATGTTAAGGATAGCGTTATGGTGGTGTTAAGGATACTTGGTTTGAATTATAATTTTTAGTTGTGTTGGAGAAAATGAGATATCTACAAAGTACGTAAAATAATTACACATATTACATAATCACATCACATCATCATATCTCACCATCACTTAACATCACCTGATCATGGCACATCACCAGATCACATCACATCACCAAGTCACAGGAATTCATCCCATTATCATACCATAAGAGGTCACATCTTCACAGCACATCCTTTACATCATGTGACATCATCACAACATATCACATCATTCCCATTTTCACTTGAAAACTGCCTCTCTCCTTCCTGCTCCCTCCCTCCCGCCTTTCCTCTCCCTCTCCTCCACCTTTGACTCCATTTCTCCTCCTCTTCCTCCTCTTCCTCCTTCTTCTCCCCTCCTATACTTCTCTTTTTAAAATTTTCTCTTTCTTTTCTTTTTCCTCCAGACATTGTAGTTCTACATAAGACCAGGCTGGTTATGAACTCTCAATATTCCAGTTCCAGCCTACCAACTGTGTGGCTTACCTGAATTTGCCACCCTTCCTGTCTAAATTTTATGATCTGAAATGTCCTGAAAGGGCACTTTTTTAGTTGTGTTTTAGTAGCAAGAGACTTAGCTGTAGAATAAAACACAATGGGATTTCATTCCCCTTTTTTACTTCAAAAGTTTTTTCCCCTCTTTTCTTCACCCCCGCCTCTGCATACCCTCCCCCGCCTCTACTGCCCCACCCTCACCTCTACCACCTCGCCTTCTTCTTCCACCCCCTCATCTTCTCTGTTTCCTCCAGACATTCTGTATTTGAGGCACATGTTAGCATTCATGATTCCAAATATGTGTGGTTTAGAATGTGTCTCCGATGGCCTTCAGCAATTGGGGGCGTTGTTTGATCAGAGACCTTGCCCTGCCATGCCCGATGTTGTGCTCCCTTTGCACACAACTGTGAGAGTATGTGCACTGGACCCAGTGCTGTGTATCTCTGTGTAAAGTTGTACATTCCATAAGCATGTTTGACAAAAGATGGACGCCTACCTCCAAGGATTCAGAGCACTGTCTGGTAAGTAATGGAATGGTTTTGGGTTGTGTTTGAGTTTAAGGAATTGGGTTGTTAGGTGTCTGTTAGGTAGGGGTTTCCGGTCTTAGGGCTATTGTTTGCAGGGTTGGTATGATTGTGATTAGGGTTCAGGTATTGGTTTGTTGTGTTAAGGATAGGGTTAAGGCTCAGTGTTGTTAAGGATACTCAGAGTGTGAATTACAATTAGGTTCTTAGTTTTGTTGCAGAAAAACAGGTCCCATCATCCCATCCCATCACCGCATTATAGCACATCTTCACACTACATGAGGTCCTCAGATCAGGCCAACATTACTTGAATGTGCAACTCTACCTGGTTCAATTTTATGATCTAAAATGTAGTTTTTGAAACATCAATTTTTTAGTTTTGTTTTAGTAGCACGAGACTTATGTAGAATAAAATAGTATGGGATTTCATTACCCCTTTTCATTTGAAAACATTATTCTCTCTTTTCTTTCTCCTTTCCTGTCTTTTTGTCCTCTCCTCTCCCCTCTCTTCTGCCTCTCTTCTCCTCTGTTTTCTCCAGCTATTTTGTCTTTGTTTCACATATTAGTATTCATGATTCCAATACCATGTGGTTTAGAATGTGTGGCAGGCTATTCCTATGGCCTTCAGCTGTTGTGTGGTTGCTTGATCAGAGTGGTTGACCTACCATGTTTGATGGTTTGCTCCTGCTACACCTAAGTTTGTGTGACAATGGAGAGTTGAGTAAATGGTCAGCTCTTCTTTCATTGTGTTCATGCACCTGCTCTCTACACATATGAGGGTTTGTATGGGGGATCGAGTGCTGTGTGTCTGTACACTTGGATACCCCTTAAGCATGTTTGACAAAAGAAGGCCACCTTCCTCCAAGGATTCAGAATACTGTTTTGTAAGTCACGGAGCTCGTTGGGTTTGGCTTTAGTTTAAGTAATTGGATTGTTATGTGTCTGTGGTTAGAGGTAGGGGTTTCAGGTCTATGGCTACTGTTTTCAGGGGTGGTATGATTAACTTTTGGCTTCAGGTATGGGGTTGTCGATGTTAAGGATAGGGTTAAGGTACTCTTAAGGATACTTCGTGTGAAGTATAATTTTTAAGTATGTTGCAGAAAATCAGATTACATCCTCACATCAAATCATCACATCACTTTGCCACACTCACATCACACAAATCACATAATTGCACATCATATAATCACATCATGTCAACACATCACACCATTAATTCACATCACCACGTCATGTCACATCACGTCATGTCTCAACTCACAATACACCATCACATAGTTCTACGACATCATATAACAAGTCACATCTTGACATGTCATCCTGAAATCACGACACAACGCAAAACATCATTCCCCATCTCATTTCAAAACTGATTCTCTTTTCAGTTTCTCCCCTTCCTCTGCTCTTTCACTCCTCTCCCTTTCTCTACCCCTTTTCTCCCCCTCAACTCCTCCTCCTTCACTCCCATCCATCTCTTTTTTCTTTTTTTTCCTTGTCCTCTAGAAATTGTATTTCTGCATTATAACATGGTTGTTTTGAACTCTATGTGTTGTGTGGCTTACTTGAATTTGCCCCAACATTGGCTCAATT
>NC_063170.1:72671270-72673770 GCF_023159225.1 Perognathus longimembris pacificus
GGGTTAGGGTTAGGGTTAGGGTTAGGGTTAGGGTTAGGGTTAGGGTTAGGGTTAGGGTTAGGGTTAGGGTTAGGGTTAGGGTTAGGGTTAGGGTTAGGGTTAGGGTTAGGGTTAGGGTTAGGGTTAGGGTTAGGGTTAGGGTTAGGGTTAGGGTTAGGGTTAGGGTTAGGGTTAGGGTTAGGGTTAGGGTTAGGGTTAGGGTTAGGGTTAGGGTTAGGGTTAGGGTTAGGGTTAGGGTTAGGGTTAGGGTTAGGGTTAGGGTTAGGGTTAGGGTTAGGGTTAGGGTTAGGGTTAGGGTTAGGGTTAGGGTTAGGGTTAGGGTTAGGGTTAGGGTTAGGGTTAGGGTTAGGGTTAGGGTTAGGGTTAGGGTTAGGGTTAGGGTTAGGGTTAGGGTTAGGGTTAGGGTTAGGGTTAGGGTTAGGGTTAGGGTTAGGGTTAGGGTTAGGGTTAGGGTTAGGTTAGGGTTAGGGTTAGGGTTAGGGTTAGGGTTAGGGTTAGGGTTAGGGTTAGGGTTAGGGTTAGGGTTAGGGTTAGGGTTAGGGTTAGGGTTAGGGTTAGGGTTAGGGTTAGGGTTAGGGTTAGGGTTAGGGTTAGGGTTAGGGTTAGGGTTAGGGTTAGGGTTAGGGTTAGGGTTAGGGTTAGGGTTAGGTTAGGGTTAGGGTTAGGGTTAGGGTTAGGGTTAGGGTTAGGGTTAGGGTTAGGGTTAGGGTTAGGGTTAGGGTTAGGGTTAGGGTTAGGGTTAGGGTTAGGGTTAGGGTTAGGGTTAGGGTTAGGGTTAGGGTTAGGGTTAGGGTTAGGGTTAGGGTTAGGGTTAGGGTTAGGGTTAGGGTTAGGGTTAGGTTAGGGTTAGGGTTAGGGTTAGGGTTAGGGTTAGGGTTAGGGTTAGGGTTAGGGTTAGGGTTAGGGTTAGGGTTAGGGTTAGGGTTAGGGTTAGGGTTAGGGTTAGGGTTAGGGTTAGGGTTAGGGTTAGGGTTAGGGTTAGGGTTAGGGTTAGGGTTAGGGTTAGGGTTAGGGTTAGGGTTAGGGTTAGGGTTAGGGTTAGGGTTAGGGTTAGGGTTAGGGTTAGGGTTAGGGTTAGGGTTAGGGTTAGGGTTAGGGTTAGGGTTAGGGTTAGGGTTAGGGTTAGGGTTAGGGTTAGGGTTAGGGTTAGGGTTAGGGTTAGGGTTAGGGTTAGGGTTAGGGTTAGGGTTAGGGTTAGGGTTAGGGTTAGGGTTAGGGTTAGGGTTAGGGTTAGGGTTAGGGTTAGGGTTAGGGTTAGGGTTAGGGTTAGGGTTAGGGTTAGGGTTAGGGTTAGGGTTAGGGTTAGGGTTAGGGTTAGGGTTAGGGTTAGGGTTAGGGTTAGGGTTAGGGTTAGGGTTAGGGTTAGGGTTAGGGTTAGGGTTAGGGTTAGGGTTAGGGTTAGGGTTAGGGTTAGGGTTAGGGTTAGGGTTAGGGTTAGGGTTAGGGTTAGGGTTAGGGTTAGGGTTAGGGTTAGGGTTAGGGTTAGGGTTAGGGTTAGGGTTAGGGTTAGGGTTAGGGTTAGGGTTAGGGTTAGGGTGGTTAGGGTTAGGGTTAGGGTTAGGGTTAGGGTTAGGGTTAGGGTTAGGGTTAGGGTTAGGGTTAGGGTTAGGGTTAGGGTTAGGGTTAGGGTTAGGGTTAGGGTTAGGGTTAGGGTTAGGGTTAGGGTTAGGGTTAGGGTTAGGGTTAGGGTTAGGGTTAGGGTTAGGGTTAGGGTTAGGGTTAGGGTTAGGGTTAGGGTTAGGGTTAGGGTTAGGGTTAGGGTTAGGGTTAGGGTTAGGGTTAGGGTTAGGGTTAGGGTTAGGGTTAGGGTTAGGGTTAGGGTTAGGGTTAGGGTTAGGGTTAGGGTTAGGGTTAGGGTTAGGGTTAGGGTTAGGGTTAGGGTTAGGGTTAGGGTTAGGGTTAGGGTTAGGGTTAGGGTTAGGGTTAGGGTTAGGGTTAGGGTTAGGGTTAGGGTTAGGGTTAGGGTTAGGGTTAGGGTTAGGGTTAGGGTTAGGGTTAGGGTTAGGGTTAGGGTTAGGGTTAGGGTTAGGGTTAGGGTTAGGGTTAGGGTTAGGGTTAGGGTTAGGGTTAGGGTTAGGGTTAGGGTTAGGGTTAGGGTTAGGGTTAGGGTTAGGGTTAGGGTTAGGGTTAGGGTTAGGGTTAGGGTTAGGGTTAGGGTTAGGGTTAGGGTTAGGGTTAGGGTTAGGGTTAGGGTTAGGGTTAGGGTTAGGGTTAGGGTTAGGGTTAGGGTTAGGGTTAGGGTTAGGGTTAGGGTTAGGGTTAGGGTTAGGGTTAGGGTTAGGGTTAGGGTTAGGGTTAGGGTTAGGGTTAGGGTTAGGGTTAGGGTTAGGGTTAGGGTTAGGGTTAGGGTTAGGGTTAGGGTTAGGGTTAGGGTTAGGGTTAGGGTTAGGGTTAGGGTTAGGGTTAGGGTTAGGGTTAGGGTTAGGGTTAGGGTTAGGGTTAGGGTTAGGGTTAGGGTTAGGGTTAGGGTTAGGGTTAGGGTTAGGGTTTAGGGTTAGGG